>NW_016107958.1:688444-749092 GCF_001604975.1 Cebus imitator | reverse complement strand
AAAAAAAAAAAAAAAAGAAATCACAAGTATTTCTATACGCCAAAAACAGACAAACAGAGAGCAAAATCAGAATGAACTCCCATTCACAATTGCTACAAAGAGAATAAAATATCTAGGAATACAACTAACAAAGGACGTAAAGGACCTTTTCAAGGAGAACTACAAACGACTGCTCAATGAAATAAAGAGAGGACACAAACAGATGGAAAAATATTCCATGCTCATGGTTGGGAAGACTTAACATCATGAAAATGGTCATACTGCCCAAAGTAATTTATAAATTCAGCACAATACCCATCAAGCTACCAATGACCTTCTTCACGGAACTGGAAAAAAAACACTTCAAACTTCATATGGAACCAAAAGAAAGCCCGTATAGCCAAAACAATCCTAAGCAAAAAGAACAAAGCTGGAGGCATCATGCTGCCTGACTTCAAACTATACTACAAGGCCACAGTAATCAAAACAGCATGGTACTGGTACCAAAACAGCATGGTACTGGTACCAAAACAGAGACACAGACCAATGGAACAAAACAGAGGCCTCAGAACCAATACCACACATCTACAATCATCTGATCTTTGACAAACCTGACAAAAACAAGCAATGGGGAAAGGATACCCTGTTTAATAAATGGTGTTGGGAAAACTGGCTAGCAATATGCAGAAAACAGAAACTGGACCCCTTCTTGACACCTTACACTAAAATTAACTCCAGATGGATTAATTATCTAAACAAAATACCTAACACCTTAAAAATTCTAGAAGAAAACCTAGGCAAAACCATTCAGAACATAGGCATAGGCAAGGAGTTCATGACTAAAACACCAAAAGCAATGGTAACAAAAGCTAAAATAGATAAATGGGATCTAATTAAACTCCAGAGTTTCTGTATAGCAAAGGTAACCATCATTAGAGTGAACTGGCAACCAACAAAATGGGAAGAAACTTTTGCTATCTACCCAACTGACAAAGGGTTAATATTCACAATCTACAAAGAACTAAAACAGATTTATAAGAAACAAAAAACCAACTCATTCAAAAGTGGGCAAAGGATATGAACAGACACTTCCCAAAAGAAGGAATCTATGAGGTCAACAAACATATGAAAAAATGCTCATCATTACTGGTCATTAGAGAAATGAAAATCAAAATCACATTGAGATACCACCTCGCACCAGTTAGAATGGTGATCATTAAAAAATCTGGAGACAACAGATGCTGGGGAGGATGTGGAGAAATAGAAACACTTTTTGTTTATTGAAATAGAAACACTTTTAAGCTATTGGTGGGAGTGCAAATTAGTGCAACCATTGAGGAAGACAGTGTGGCAATTCCTCAAGGACCTAGAAATCAACATACCATTTGACTCAGCAATCCCATTACTAGGTGTATACCCAAAGAATTAAAGATTGTTCTATTATACAGACAGATGCTCACATATGTTCATTGTAGCACTGTTTACAATACTAAAGACCTAGAACCAAACAAATGTCCATTATCGATAGACTGGTTAAAGAAAATGTGGCACATATACACCATGGAATACTAAGTAGCCATAAAAAACAATAAGTTCATGTCCTTCATAGTGACATGGATGAATCTGGACACCATCATTCTCAGCAAACTGATACAAGAACAGAAAACCAGACACCATATATTATCACTCATAGGCAAGTGTTGAACAATTAGAATAGGTGGACACAGGGAGGGGAGCATCACACATTGCAAGAATATTTTATCTTCCTTATGATTTTCTTAATAACATTTTCTTTTCTCTAGCTTACCTAATTTTAATATTACATTATATAATCCATATAATATATAGAATACATGTTAATTAACTGCTTATGTTTTTGGTAAGACTTTGGGTCTACAGTAGGCTATTAGTAGTTAAGTTTTGGGGAAGTAAAGAGTTATACATGGATTTTCCACTGCATGAGAGTTGGTGTTGCTTATCCTTATGTTGTTCAAGAGTCACCTGTAGATATGTAGCTATATAGTGCTATATATTTGTACCCTATACATACATATTATATGCACAGATGCATATACATATACAAATATATTCAGTGCTAAATTATATGTCATAGTAGAAACGATGTCATCATTCTAGATTATAATCTAGCAGTTTTCCGGGAGACAGTAAGGAATTGAATGTCCTGGTGTAGCTTGTTATTTAGTTTTATCAGTACTTTGCCCTAGCAGGGCTTTTGCTCATCCTTCCTATGCAGACATCAGCCCTGGTAGCTCCCTGCAATAAGGGAAGGCACTGATTATCCTAGGCAAGTAAATAGGCAAAAAGCAGGAACAAAATCGAAAGCTATCTTTCAGCTCTAACTGCTGTCGTTGGCCACTGTCTGCCCCAGGCTGACGCTTCTAATGTGTCCCATACATATATAAGGTCTATACAGCATTCTCAGAGGCTTTATGAAATTTTTAGTTGTAGTTTTGTTTTGAATAACTTTGGTTTGTGTTAGTTGAATTGGTTCCTAAAATCACTGTATTACTCTTAATTCTAGGCTGTGCCTGTGATTGAAATTTCTAGGCAAATATCCCTTGCTCATTGTGTCTTTGCAAGCTTCACTTCTTTTAACCAAAAATAACAAAATCAATTTAGTGTTGTAGTAATTATCATCAGTCACTTCAACAGGCTTCAGATCACTTATCTGAACTGTCTACCTTTTGTTTTGATTTTGTGTCTTCATCTACACAGCACTCATTCTCTCCCAAGTGAGTTCTTTTGTCCTGTATCTTAAAGAGAAACACGTGATTTTTAACTGTTGATTCTTCTCAATGTTCCATGGTTAAATCCTATATGTCTTCTTCTCTCATGTAGTCTAGCTTCCCAAATGCCAGGAAAAATTCAGAGGTCTCACATTGAAGATAATGAAGGTAATAGAGCCTAAATACTAATAATATGACATCTAAGAGTTAAATTCAGTTTATTATTTCTGCCATTCATCAAGCAGCATATTTAATGCTGAGAAAAGCTGGAAATAGTCAGAGGCTCATTATTATTTATGCTGTATTCAATGACATCAGTGAAACAACAAACCCAAATGGATGACAAGTGCTTTGTCTTCTCCTTTTATCATCAGAGATTCAGTTAAACTAGAATGTCTATAGTTCTGGGCAGATTAAACTTTCTAGAGACTTGTGCATTACCAAGAAAATAACACATTTTTAATTAAAATATAGAATTTTTATTTGATAGCTTATATGTCTATATAGCTAACATTTTAACAGTTATTTAATTTTCATCTGCATATGGGAAATGAATATGTTTCTCAGAGATTCTCAGAAAGAGTTATGATGTGAGTTTCATGCAATTATCATGTAAAAATGCTTATTTCTCTCCTATCATAAAAGTGTATATGATGTACAATCATATACACTTACAAATAATTGTTTCCAAATAGCTTGTTCTTATATGAAATAAATGAGTCTTTTTAATATAATTGAGAAAAACTAGATTTTTTTCAGAAAAATGACAAAAAGTGAAAATGGATAAAGTGCCTTCATGTGAAGATATGAGTTACTTGTGTCTAGAATCTAGAAACATCCTAGAAAAAAAATTGATCCAATATTATATATAGAGTATATATGTAATGAATAGATATATAGATTGTTTTACTTTCTGCCATTATAGACTATTAGCCCATGAAATCACTTTACAATTGTTGAAGTTTTATGATTTTTAAATATTGTATAATCTTTTTCTTTAAACGCTTATCTGCATTTCCTTACCCAATAAAGTCTACATATATGCATATTATCAGTAAAAGTCCTATATTTCAAAATGAATCATTTCTATTATAATTTTCTGGATTTGCTCCTAGGGTAAGGTTGTTGACTTAACTGGGAAAAAGAAAACATTGTGACCTTCTGTCAGCCAGTCAGACACTGATGATACAAGAACATAGAAATGGTAGAGGATTAGGTAGTGGTAATGCCAAAGACTTCTTATGGTAGCCCCTGTTAGGACTTAGACAGAGATATTAGGGTGTATAGTAAACCCAGATTAGAGTGAGGGCTTGGGGCCTTATGGGGCCAATGGACTTGATGTCTAAATCTCAATGTAATGTTTTCCTCTACAAATAAATAAAGTATTTATGTTAGCTAAGACATATAGAAATATTGGTCAGCAAGTCTGCACATGGTAAAATTTATATAAATAGTATAGACAAAAAAAGATGGAAGTTTTGTGTTTGGTAGGCATAAGAAGCTTTAGAAGATATATGCTTTAAAGATTAACAAAATTTTGCTAGGTTAGTAATAAAAAGGAGGTAATATAAACATGGACATTTTTACTGCCTCCCCAATATTCATTCAACTCCAGATTATTAGTCTAAACCAGTCATGATTGGCAAATGCCCATCAATGATAGACTGGACAAAGAAAATGTGGCACATATACACCATGGAATACTATGCAGCCATAAAAAAAGATGAGTTCATGTCCTTTGTAGGAACATGGATGAATCTGGAAACCATCATTCTCAGCAAACTGACACAAGAAGAGAAAACCAAACACCACATGTTCTAACTCATAGGCAGGTATTGAACAATGAGAATACATGGGCACAGGGAGGGTAACATCACACACTGGGGTCTTTTGGGAGGTGGGGGGCTAGTGGAGCAACAGCGGAGGGTGGAGAGGTTGGGGAGGGACAATATGGGAAGAAATGCCTGATGTAGGTGATGGGGGGATGGAAAGAGCAAACCACCATGGCATGTGTGTATACCTATGTAAAAATCCTGCAAGATCTGCACATGTACCCCAGAACTTAAAGTACAAACAAACAAAAATAAACAAACAAATGAGGGGAAATCTATTGATGGTGTGAGGTTGGGACTAGTTTTGGGTAAGGATACTTGTCTCTAACAAAAAGTCATATGAAAAGCTGGTTCATCACCTTACTTTCAACAACTGTATGTCTAGATGTGATGCCCAGAGCAACTGAAGCTACCTTAGTACCAGCTTAAAGAGAGAGTCAAAGCCAAGGTATATAGAGTGGAAATGCAGAGAACATTGTGTAGCTGATGCAACCAATTTTGGAGCTCAGTGTACCTCTGGAGTTATTATGTAAGCAACTTTATGAACAAAATTACCCCAATTAATTGTGAATAATTGGATATCGAAGATGAATAATTAAATTGAGATGTCAGTGGAATATCAGCTATACTTAAAGCAGAGCTATTACTTGGAAATGCTGAAACTCAGAAAATAAGTCTGTAATGATAGAATAGATTTGGCTCTTCAATCTTAGAGGTAAACGTAGGGGTAATAGTATTTCCAATGTAATAGTTAAAGAAAAATTTTAAAAAAATCATAATCACTCTAATCCCAGTACTTTGGGAGGACAAGGCAAATGGATCACCTGAGGTCGGGAGTTAGAGAACAGCATAGCCAACATGGTGAAACCCTGTCTCTACAAAAAATACAAAAATTTGGCCGGGAGCGGTGGCTCACGCCTGTAATCCCAGCACTTTGGGAGGCCGAGGCGGGTGGATCACGAGATCAAGAGATCGAGACCATCCTGGTCAACATGGTGAAACCCCGTCTCTAGTAAAAAATACAAAAAATTAGCTGGGCATGGTGGCTTGTGCCTGTAATCCAGGCTACTCAGGAGGCTGAGGCAGGAGAATTGCCTGAACCCAGGAGGCGGAGGTTGCGGTGAGCCGAGATCGCGCCATTGCACTCCAGCCTGGGTAACAAGAGCGAAACTCCGTCTCAAAAAAAAAAAAAAAAAAAATTTACCGCTGGCCGGGCATGGTGGCTCATGCCTGTAATCCCAGCATTTTGGGAGGCTGAAGTGGGCAGATCATGAGGTCAGGAGTTCGAGATCAGCTTGGCCAATATGGTGAAACCCCATCTCTACTAAAAAATACAAAAATTAGCTGGGTGTGGTAGTGTGCACCTGTAGTCCCAGCTACTTGGGAGGCTAAGGCAGGAGAATGACTTGAATCCGGGAGGAGGAGGTTGCAGTAAGCTGAGATGGCACCATTGCACTCCAGCCTAGGCAACAGAGCAAGACTCCATCTCGAAAAATTTTTTAAATAAAATTTAAAAAAAATTGCTGGTCATGGTGGCGTATGCCTGTAATTCCAGCTACATTGGAGGCTGAGGCAGGAGAATCACTTGAACCTGGGAGGCGGAGGTTGCAGTGAGCCAAGATTGTGCCATTACACTCCAGCCTGAAAGGAAATTTAGGAAGATCAGAAGAGGAGAACTAGAAGTTTCCAATGTTGCAGACACAAGGAAGAAAAGCATTAACAGAGGAATGCGGCTGCCCAAAGTATTAAAATAATGTTAAACAATGAAAAGTACAAAACAGTGATAGACTTTTTTCAAAGAAGGTATCAGGGACCATTGAAAGGCCTTAAATTTTTCATTGAACATGTCCTTTATGGAACAATTCAAGGGGAGAGAAAAATACTAAGAAGCACATAAAGAACATATGAATACTTAGGATTTTTTTTCTTGGTCTTTTAAAGAAATTATGGCCATTTGAATTCTAAATCAGTAACAAAATTTTTCAGTGACATATTGTAAATAGTACTATAGCGCATTACATGTATGTCTATTCTTAGGCAAGAAGGCTATAGAATTGACTGTTGACCTGCTCAAAGGACAATCATTTTTTTTCACCCAATATTTCTCTCTGAATTTAGATTTCCCTTCTGTTGTCACATACATTATGTAAGGACTTTCATTGCTGGGAATGTCAGTATGAATTTTACTTTAACAGATGGTTGCTGTTCAGGCAGATTGAAATCAGCAATGTGCACTTGTTTTAACATGTTATTTTCATTTTAATCGCACACCAGGAACCTAATAAATAAAAATACCCTCTGGCTAATCTGGTGTGTGTGTGTGTGTGTGTGTGTGTGTGTGTGTGTGTGTGTGTGTGTATTTTCTCTAAGTTTTCTGGTGCCACTAGCTCCGTAGACAAAACTGCACAAGGTCTGTCTGACGCCACAAATAACTTTGGGTTAAGAGAAATGAGAAGCAGGGGAAAAGTGTAACAGTAAAACAGGTGACAATAGCTTTATTAAGAGCCCTCCACCTTCTGTGGAGGTGAGGAAGTCAGACACAAACATGCATAAATAAAAATACAGAATTAATAAATGAAAAAGAAATGATGGAGTGATACCTCTAGCAACTGAAGACTTCCTTTGTTGACTGGCCATCCAAGCAGCAATATAAATATTTAGAAAGTCACTAGCATAAGATCCTTTAGTTAAAGGAGATTAAAGAGTCAATCTACATTAAAGTTATGCCTAATGTTCCATATTTTGACACTACAATGTGAAAAGATATACAGAGGCATGCAGGAGAACATGTAAGAAACATATGTCTTTGACTAACACAATTCAAGATCTACTCTTCTAGGTCTATATTAAAGATATTAATCAACTTAATTAAGTTAATTAATTGATTAATTAATTGATCGACTTAATTCCGCTAAGAATGGAAAAAGATATACAGAATTTACTAATATCTACTTGAGATATTATTTAAATAGGAATCAGTATTTCAGAGCTGGAATAAATATATATTTTTTCCTACTTTTACAGCTAGGCAGAGAGAAATAAAAATCATGGAATGGGGCTTCTAGCCTCTCCTTAGTTTAGTCCTGATTCTGCTGTATAACATATACTTTGGGAAATTCATTAAAATATTTAAATCTTACTTTCTTCAGCTATAAATTTTGGATAGAAATAACACTCCTCACAGAGTTGTTGTAATCACTAAATAAAACAAAATGTATGCAAGCAACCTAGCTCAGTATTCAACATTGAGTAGTTTATGAATACTGTATCTTTTTTTCTGTTCTAGATATTATCAAACTAGTTAAACTTGATTCATATACCTTCATTCAAGTTTTGAAACTGCTTTTAAATTTAAAAAAAATATTGCTATCTGAAGTTGCTCCAATTTAGGGGTAATAAACATGGGGTTTCTACACTTGGATTAAATTTTTTTTTTAATTTAAAAACAAATAAAAAGCAAAAGACTTAGTTTAAATCAGGTTACACTTTTTCCTGATCTCTAATCTTTACTATAGTGGTAGATATCACCAGCAGTATATTGTGCCCTATTTTGAAATCTCTGAGTTAGAATAGAAGATACTTTTTCTTTCATGAAAAACATTAAGAAGAAGGCTGCTTACAACCTAATATCAACAACCCTTCCCAAGCAAAGACTAGTGACTGGGAGATGGGCTAAGAGTGATGACTGAGCTGCTTCTCCCTTTTTTCTTTTCCATTTTTCTTGGATAATAAATTGAAGATCTATCCTCATGTCCAATTTGAACATTACTTTCATTGAGAAATAATATCCCAAATTAAGTGTACCAATATTGCTATCTCAGATCTCTGTCTCTCCCTCTTTCAAAACATAGACATTTGAATGATTGATAGAGATTATAGATACAGATATAGACATATAATAGGGCAAACAAGCATACTTGCTGTAGTTTTTTTGGTGAAAAAGATTACCTTGATTATTCTACCTACTCTGCATTGAAGGAGATATATAATAGACCTTTTCAAGGGAGCCTTAGACACTATGATGTCTATTTTATGGCAGTTTTCTTAGATTACTTTATACACATATATGATTTCAAAACATAAATTTCAGTAAGTTCCTTGAGGACCAAGACATTCAATTCTAAGTTGTATTGCCTATTCCTAGTTCAATGACTAGCATACAGATATCTACTCCCAGAATAGATTTTTATAAATTATGAAGACACGTTGAGATCATGAGAAATAATTTAAAATAAACTTTCCATAAATAAAATTTACTTCTATATTGCAACCCTGAATAAAGGCACATCTCTGCTAAGGAAATTTGAGAAAATGAATCACTATTCTAGGTCACATAGCAAACCAGCTGTATTTTGTCATATTGGTAGTATTATAGAGACAGCTTTTAATTTTTAAAGGACTATACATCTTCAATTCTGTTCCTGAGACATCTATCAAATGATAAAGGCTCAACAACTCCAAGTATCCATGAAACCATTTTCATTAAGTTTACAGAGATCTTTAAACAGGGGTCATAAACTCAAATGTTACCAGATGCCAGACACATAATAAAGGAAATAAAATGATTGGATTAAAGGAAATTGAGAGTAGGTGGAACTGTAAGGAACTGGAGTCCATATGCTTATTATGAGGATACTTTAAAAAATTTATCACACTATACACATAAAATGGTCAATAGGGCAATTATGTAAGTAATCTTGCCAATTCTCAACCTCTTTTTCAGTAACTAATATTTCATATGGGACATATTTATTCAGTAATTCTGGCCTTTTTCATTCTTATACTTTCATTTAAAATGGATTTAACATTTTATCAAAATAATATTTAATTTTTTTTTTTATTTTCTGTTTTTTATTTTCTGTTCGTAAGTTTTTTTCTATCTACATTGATATTCCATCAAGTTTTTGTGTACCAGGATAGCTGAGAAAGATGCTTTCTCAATGTTAATTATAATACTGTGTACTTCTAGATGGGAAATTTAAGATAATTATTATTCAGAGTTTATTGATTTTTAATCATATATCCATTTATTTATTTATACAATACATTTTTACTGTTGACATACTGTTTGGCAATGTTCTAGTGATTGCAAGAATAGCAGTGAACAGAGGATATAGAAATCTTTGCCTCCCTGAAACTTAGTAGGAGACATAAGAAAAACATTAATATTAATAAGTAGAAAAACATAGTACTTCAACTAAAGATCATTAATATGAAGAGAAATAAACTAGGATGAAAATAAGAAATATAAGATTCAGAAGAAATGCTATTTCTAACTAGTTTATTTTATGAGCATATCCAGTCAAGAGACATGAACATATCAGTTATTATAAAAGAGAATTTATTATAAAGAAATGTTCACTGAGTATTGAAGATCTGAAAAGGGTAAAAAGCAGCAATAAGATCTTACAGCACAGCAACTGCAGAAACAGCTATTTCCCTTAGAACTGTGGGAGCAAAGACAAGACATGAGAAATATTGAAACTAAGATATTTTTAGGAGGGAACTTCAGAACCTTGGAACTTGGTCCTATAAATAGGAGATACTGCTCCCTTTGTGTTGATGTCTCTAAGATTGGAAAAGAGAGACACTACGGGCCTGGAAATCACACCTCTGAGAATAAGGTGTCACTAAAGGTGTGTGTTGTGTCTGTTCCTGTGAGTACTGGAGAAACTACAGGCTAAAATCCAGTGCTACTTCCAGACAAATGCTTACTGTCAAAATGAGTAAGCATTGCCTTGGTGATATTTTTGATGTAACAGGAAGCATAAAGAAGAACGGGTAGCAAAAACTGGAACAACAAGGAAACAAGAAAAATGTGTTCCCTTTTTTGCTCCCTGGCTTCACCAATCCTAGACTCTTGTCTCCTGTTCGTACAGCCTAACAAAGCACCAGCTGGCAAGGAAGAAATGTGTTTTGCAGAGTTCTGTCCCCCTTTATGCACACAAAGCAGAGTATACAGAGTGTGATCTTTTGAGTTGAGAGACAATACCTTGATAAATACCACTTTTCTTCTATTTTTTAAAAATTCTGTTAAATAGTTAATGCGTGTTCTTTTTGAGCCATAAATAGATCAAAGAGGTTGAGAGGAAAGGGAGAGAAGAGTAAACTGGGTCATTCTATAGACTCTGGCTTCTTGTTTTAAAAATATCCTGCTTAATCTAACAATCTTCTCTACTCTGGGCTGGTGCAGAGACATTACCTAAAGTATACCAAACAATGTAATTATATGTTTTACTTATTTATTTTACATTTGGAAATGAATTTCTGGTCTAAATTTTTAGTTAAGAGGCATGAAGATAAACAGCATATATGGTCATTCTAGACTGGTGAGCTAAGTCACTATCATGGTATGTCCGTTCTTTCCAGTGGTATGGTCAGAAGTCACTGCTGCAATCACAGTTTTATTAGATTTGCCTTTTGAAATAAATTGATTAATGCGTAGAAAATTCCTAAATTGCTTAAAATCTAAGGTGATATATTCAACTTACCTTGTTTCTCTCTGTGAAGGCCTTACAATAATTGGCAACTATACTTCACAAAGTTTTACATAGTCTAGTATTAGTAAACATTATTTCTTTTTCTAATTCTGGAGTATGCTTTTGGGGAGTTTAATAAAATAACTTACTCAACTAACATTTAGCTATTTATTTTGTACATTATGCAAGGAAAAAAGGAAAAGAATTTCGTGAAATACAGCACTCAATTTTAAAAGATGCTATTTTCCCACCATGTAAACAGTTATTAGAGAAACACCCTTTATGAATATTTTCCAAATAAATTTTAGTGCCAAAATATGGAATATTTGAACATTGAGAGGTATTTAATAAGAATATGGCATTTTGTTTGACTAAACATAGCTTTATATGTTAATTAACTCAATTACGGCAGTCATTTTATAATGTACATACATATATATCAAAACATCAGGTTGTACAGCTCAAATATATATAATTTTATTTTGTTAATTATACTTCAATAAAGCTGCAAAAATAAATTGATTTTTAAAATGCAATGTCTTACACATCAACAAAAATACATATTTGGGGAAAAAATAAGAAAAGGTGGGGAGGGAAAGGAATGTGAGGGAAAGAAGGAGGGATACCTGTGAGGAGGACAGAGAAGGAGAGAAATGGATGACAAAAGAAGAATAAAACACAGAAGTGAAGGAAGAAAAAAAGACAAAAGGGAAAGTGAGAAGAGAAAGGAATAAAGGGATAAGGTAGAAAGAGGGAAGAAGGATACAATATTCCCCTTTGAATAAAGTAGTACTGTTTTGACTAAATTTTGAAATAACTGGAAATAACAGACATAAAGTGTAAGATATCTAAAGTGTATAAAAATGAAATATGTTTTTTGTTTACATTTTTTTCTGAAATAGCTATGATTACTTAGTTTTTGTTTCATCTTATTAAACAACAGATCCTACAATAGTTTTTTGGTGTTGTTTTAAAAACAATTCATCTTTTCTTAGCTGTTCATTTCACATTTAGGTAGGTTCAAAGGGACATTTAGTACGCTTTATCTTACAGCTAAGAATCTTTTCAGTCATAGAATATAAATGAAGATTTTCGTTGAGAAAAGTTTACATTTAGAAATCTGAGGATTTTAAAAAACTGTTGAACATCCTTGTTGCTGCTCACATTAAAAATGAAATTTCTATGCTTATAATGCAAAAATATATATCATAGCATATGATATTTAACTTAAGTCTACTTGGTCTTTTTGCAGTGGCTGAAGGGATGATTTTTACATGGTAAAAATAGGTCTGGTTACTCAAACCATTTACTCAAACCAGTATTTGTCTAGTTAGTTTCTAAATTATACAGGTAAAATAACAATAAGAAAAGAATGTAATCAAGTAAAACTTTGGACTTTAAAGATGCCATTTTTCCTATATGGAACCAATTAGTTGAAATGTATTTCCATGAGTTTAAAACATTCATTATAAATCTTTGCACTTCTCTTAATATTTCTGTTGTTTGATTTCACCTGTTTAGATTTGTATTACTCCAACTAGACATAGAAGTGATAACTTTACTGTCAAATAAGTATAATGAAACTTAAATGTTGATCAAAATGAGTTAAGCATATAGCTTGGACATATCCATTTTCAGCAATTTTGGTAAAACCTGAAATTCATTTGTATGTGACCATTCTGTAACACATTTTTGAATATCATTATAGATTCTTGGGTTTTCAAAGAATTTTTGTTTTCACATTTAATACTTAGATGATCACATCATGTTCAAAAGAAGCTCCTTTAAGTTGCCTGCTTTGCATCCCTGAAAGTATTCTTACTGTCTAACAAGGACTCAGTTTTCTTGTCCTACTCTTATTTTTGTTGTTCCAAGATGCAGACAACTCTTGGAACTCTATTTCTTTCAGTGTAGAAAGAGGTTAGCATCAAGGAATAGCAGACAAGTAGTAATGGGTAATGCTTATTGGGACACCTAAATGAATTAGAAAATGCTATTTATAAAGAGGTTTTATTAATAATTTCAAATTAATTTCATATATATGTTTATTTTAGTTGAATGTGAAGATTTTAAACCTATTTTTTTTTCTTTTTCTACTTTCCTTTCTCTCCATGGTAACACTTTACCAACTTTCTTATATGAGATGTGTCTGAAAACTGTGGTATTAAATAATTGTTTCCTCTGGCACATATTACTACTTAAATTTCAGAATCTTCAACAGATACTTGATTTCCCTTTTTTCTCTTTTATGGTATTAATATATTTCACTGTCCATCATTCAGTAGTCATGTACTGATACTTTTTGGTCTCTGTGGGAGATATAGTGAAAGCTTCAATTAGCCAAGTGCAAGTTTCCATTACAAAATAACAAATGCATTTGGTTAATTTCATAGCATAATGAATGTGGTTTTTTTCTCATTAGCCTTTTTATTTGTCATTTTTATTCATCAGTTGTGGTGCCACTTGCCATGTAATGTTTTCCTTCCTCTGGGTTTCGGTTGTGATAGGTTGACTGGCTGCATCACGCTGTTTTTAACTGCTGGAAATTTATTTACTGAATGAATGTTCACTGACAGATAAACATAAAGAATTTTTACTAAACTATGCTGAAATTATGCAGCTCTCTAGACAGAGAGCCAATTATATTTATCATAGAGGATGCATTTGGGTAAGTAAAATAGGCTGGTTAGCCAAAATTCTTCAGTTATTTCAATTGCCTTTATCCAAACCTCTCTTTTCTCATCTGATACAAATAAAAACAAAAACAATCATGGCAAACACACACACAAAAAAATAGAATGAAAGCATTTTTAGGTCCAAAGTTCCCAGAAAGCCAGTTAGAACAGCCAGACACACACAAATTGAATTAGTATAGAATTCACATACCCAAAACGAAAAGTTTGAGCAAGTTTTTCATCGGTTGAAAAATATGAATTATGAGAAACAGTTAATACAATAGGCAGAGTCTTTAAAGCATTTGCCCAGAGCTATTATAATTAGGCACATCTAATTATTCACGTGTGTAAGATGATCGTGATAACCTTTTTTTGTTCTTTTGTTTTAGCACTTCACAGTCTGAAAATTCATAAGCAAATAAAAGTAAGGTGGCTATGGTGAGTATGGCAAAGAAAATAAAGATTGCAAGGGATAGTATTCTTTTTATTAAACTGCAACAACAAAAAATCTTGTTTGTGGGTTCATTCAATCTTTGTATTTTCTAAAAGTTAAATACTATAATGGTACTTTTTTTTCTTTCCTTTCGTATTTTTTTCCTTTTTTTTTTTTTTTTTTTTTTTTTTTTTTTTTTTTTTTTTTTTTTTTTTTTTTTTTTTTNTTTTTTGAGATGGAGTTTCACTCTGTCACCCAGGCTGGAGTGTTGAGGCCTGATCACGGTTCACTGCAACCTCCTCCCACCCCAGGGATTCAAGCAATGCTCCTGCCTCAGCCTCCTGAGTAGCTGGGCTTATAGGCTCCCACCACCATAGGCCTGGCTAATTTTTGTATTTTTAGTAAAGACAGGGTTTCACCATGTTGGCCAGGCTGGTCTTGAATTCCTGACCTCAGGTGATACGCCCACTTTGGCCTCCCAAAGTGCTATGATTACAGATGTGAGCCACGGTGCCTGGCCCTATTATAATACTTTCAATTAATCATAAATTGCATTTTTTAAGCCTTAGGTAGATTAAGCATTTGATTGATAGAATTTAACCATCCAAGAGAGAAATGAGCCAGGTATGGTGGATCACACCTGTAATCCCAGCACTTTAGGAGGCAGAGGCAGAGGATGGCTTGAGCCCAGGAGTTCCAGATCAGCCTGCTCAATATGGCAAAATCCCATCTCTACTAAAAATATCAAAATTAGCTGGGCATGGTGGCATGTGCCTGTAGTCCCATCTACACCCAAGGCTGAGGTGGAAGGATGAGTTGAACCCAGGAGGTCGAGGCTGCAGAGAACTGTGATCATACCTTTATACTCTAGTGGGTGACAAAGCAAGAACATTTCTCACAAATAAATTAATTAATTAAATAAATTAAAGAAAGAAGTGGAATTAATATATAGTATGACCAGATTTTATTTTTTTTATATTCATTATAAATGTGACCATAGGTTTTGTTAGGAGTTTAAGAGTAAATATTTATAATAACTCTAGAAATAACTAATCCTGTTTGGAGATAAATTTGATTTCTTAGTAATAAAACATAAATGGAGGAATTTTTAAAATATATATGTGATATATAAAAATAATGAGACCGTCTCAGAAAAAGTTAGAAGGAAATAGTGTTTTTAATTAACATTTCAAAGAGAATATTCTGAGATATAACAAGAAACATATCTAGAAACAAAGAGTCCTTTCAAATAATATCTGTAATCAGCATAATTGACTTTTACTGAGCATTTAGTATGTCCCAAAATCTGCTCTATCTTTTTATTGTCTCATTTTGTCTTCCAACAACCCTATGAAATGGATGTAATGTTTTCCTGTGATTTCAGATAATAAAACTAAGCATTAATAACATTCATTTATTTCCTTATGGTCTACATTTGATAAGTGGTAGAACTGATATTTAAAATCATGTTTGTTTAATCCTGGTGGCTTCAATCTTCACCATACCACTTCCTGTGTTTCATTTTTATAAAACTAGATTTAATAATTACTCTGATGTCTCTCCTTTTCTACATACAGTATTTAATGGGAAGAATATTCTATAAGACTCTAAAAGAGGAGAGAGTCCTGCTGCATAAAACATGAACCTTTACCTACAATCCTTGCCTCTCCCCAAATAGCTATGTTCTTAGCGAAGCCACATTCTATTCTGTGGTAAATATGCTTAATTCTTCCTGAAATCTCCATGTTTTATAACTCTAATTTTCCTAGCTCGCTTTATTTTTCTATAAATAGCAAATTTATGTGGTAGGGTTATGTTTGAATCCTTGACAAAGTTATCAGTTTGAAGCTTTGATAATAATAAAGCAATATTTTCATGTTTCTTCCACTTACTGAGATTTGTAATGGCTTACGAGAAGAAGAAAAAAAGTAAGAGGTAAAAATTTTCATAAATAACGTCTAACATTTGCCACAACGATTGACCAGTACACAGTTAGGGTGAGGAAGAGGGACCAGGAGAGCCTAGCCTTTGCCTTTCAACTCCAGGACTTTGGCTCAGATTTTGTGATTTGTAGGATGCTACTTCCCTTCCACGTCTCATTTCCACCTCTTTCTGCACATAAACATTGCACTTTACTGGTAATTACATAATCTCCTGTTTCTTTGCTCACTTTCTTCTTGAAATGCTTTGTATACCACATTTTCCTTATTATCTTCAACTTTGACTCAAATCAATTTGCAAAACCTATGAACCCAAGACTGAGACAATAACTCTTCTTCTATGTGTACACAATTTACAAATACAAAAGTGTATGTGGCCTATTAAAATCACTTCTGTATTTTACATGCTTGGGTCAAAATAAAGCTTCTATAAGTGTTAACTGAATTGTTATAAAGCAGTGGTATTTAATGGATACATTTATTATTATATCCATTATAAATGAATTTTGGATATATTAGATAATTGTAGATATAGTTGTTAAACAACTAAATATATAGTTACTTTAGTCAAGACACCATTGTAGGTGTGAAATCCCTAGTTTCTATCTGTAAGGAATCCTCAGGAATTTAAAATGTAGTCTCTAGATTGGAGGAATTAATGACGCAAGGAGAGAAGATAACCCACTATAAGAAAAGAGACACAAGACCCATGGTTATGTGCATGGCATAATGGAATAATTATAAGGGATCCAAGATAACAGAAATGAAAGAAGTCTCTTCTACCTAGCATTATCATAAGATATTTTATAGAGAATGCTTTCTATAATTTTGAGCCAGGCTTTAAAAAATGTACAGAACTTCAAGGTGGGGCTTGAGATGATAAGGTGGACATAAAGGCAAAATAGGTATTGACAAGGGCAAATGTACAGAAGTACAAATGTGTACAGGTCAAAAGCCCAAGAATATGATTGACAGTTTTGCTAAAGATTGGCCTACAAAATGAAGAATAAGAGCAGTTAATAATATCACAACCAACAAAACTCTGAAAGCCACATTCTGTGAGCAACAGACTTGAATGTGGACCTGATCAAATTAAGGAGGTGTTACAACACATTAATCTAGAAGGAATGTTCAGATTGAAGGAATAAGAGGCAGGCAGCTACAGTAATTTAGTTGCAAGGCATGAACCAATAAATCCTTTAAAGAGAAGTATCAGTGGAAATAGAGGGTAATAGTGACAGGAAACAGACAAATTCCTAGGCAGACACAGGTCTCTGGTGAAACCTAACCTTCAAGCCAAGGACCATTTAAAGCCTGAAACACGAGCACTGGTTCCATATAGAGTCTATGACCAGAGTGAGAACTTCTATAACCATTTCACCTTGTCCCTCTCAGTTGGTTCCTTCTGAATGATGTCTTTAAACCAATCCAATGGTGCTTTTTCCAAAGCCAACCCATGGATCAATCAGCATGCACTCCCCCATTCTAAGCCCATTAAAAACCTGGACTGAGCCTCACAGACAGCTACCCATCCTCGGTCCTCTCTTTCATAGCAGAGAGCTTTCCTTCTACTGCTCAGTAAGATTCTTCTCTGCCTTATTCACTCTCTGGTGTACACACCTTACTCCTCTTGGTTACAGGACAAGAACCCAGAACCCACTGACCTGCCAGCAAGGGAATAAAAAAGCTGTAACATGCTCCCGCTTGCCAGACTGTAGAAGAAAGAGAGCTGTAACACGTTCCTCCTTGCCGAGCTACAGGAGTGAAGAACTGCGACATCTGTTGGGGGCTCAGACCTTGGGCCTTCTCAAGCAAGAGCTGTAACACCCCTTGAGGTTTTGCAATTGCTGTCATCTCCAAGTTTTTGGGTGCCACTATGTTACCCTTGTCTAGATGCTGGTGCCCAAGGCAGAAGCTAGCAGCATGCCCAGTCCAGGTGTGGACTGAGCAAGGAGCTGTGGCAGGTGAGGTATCTGGGCTAAGGCATAAGCCAAGGGCAGCCTGCTGGTCCAAGTGAGCAGAGTGAGCCCAGCGGGCCCCAAGCAAGGCTTGGGCAGAGATGACCACAGCCTTAGAGATTTCTGGCTGGTGAAGCAACACTGAAGGAATCCTGGAACAGTAGGGTAGGTTATCAGTTCTATCTTAGATATGATAATTCACAATGAACCCACAGAAATTCTGTTTCAGCCAAGTTGAACCAAAAGAAAAACAATTCATCTTCTAAAGAGAACTTAAATTTGAAAGTTGGATGTTATATTTTTTTCAGAAAGATATACACTTTTTAAGTAAGAAATCTAACATTCTTTTCCAATAGCAATTATGATTGATATCTCATGTTCCTTATGAAATGATAAAATTATTAGCATGATTAATGTTTGATATAAATAGAATTAGTTTAGGTAAATAAAAATGTATAAAGAAAAATCAATTTATATACTCAATACTGGATTGATTCATCTGGAATGATAAATATATTTTATGTATTTATTTTTGTTCTCTTGAGATAACATTTTATTTACCTTAAGCAAAGGCAACCATGGCCCCACTAAACTGCATATAAAAGCAGATCAGAAATTCTAATCTAACTGACCAGAGTGGCCCTGAGGAAGTCATTTAATGACACTTCCAGTTACTCTTATAAAACAGAGACACATATAACCTGGAGACACATACCTAGGAGTGTGACTCTGTGACCAAACTCAATAACTAGATCAATTTGAATGATTTATACAGCTCTGTAAATTGTAAACACTAAGATTAATTCGATGTGGATGGGTAATAGAACCACCATTCTTTATCAGTGTTTTAGCTCTTACTTGCTTTACAAATTCAATTCTGTTCATTACAAACTTTCAAAGCACATTTTAATATCATTATCTTTAGCAAAGAATTATGGGTTCACAGCATTTGTAAATAAGTGGTCTGCCACTAATTCATTTGAGTGGATGTTTTATCATAACATTTAAATTTTAATCGTCACCCTCATCTTCCAATAGGATCAGCAAGTATATTCAGTGACAATGTGTATTCTTTTTCTTTGGGTTAATTGGCTAGATGTTTACTTGGTTAACATATCAAAAGGTATATATATTTTTAATAAATCACCAAAAAATTACAATTTTTTTGTATGTAATTACAGTTAAATAACAAGTTTATTCTCACCTAAGCTTACACAGGCTGGATATATAGCAATTTTCACTGTTACATAATCACAACTAATGTTATGATTAATTTTACATGTCAACTCTAGTGGCCATAGGGTATGCAGATTAAATATTATTTCTGGGTGTGTTGATTGTGCTGAAGGTGTTATGGATGTATCCATGTGCCATTAACTTGCACACTCAAATATATGCTTGCATGTGAAAGCTGATATATATATATTGTGTGTGTGTGTGTGTGTGTATATATATATATATATATATATTTGAGTGTTCAAGTTGAGATATATATCTATCTGTATATTGCAATTTGACTTCATAGTGTGAGAAAAAGGAAAAACAATTAAGATGGATAATATGAATAGGCCATATAGTTTTTGTCCTAAGTAACAAAATCAATTATTTCTCCTTACTTCTCCTACACTGCTCTTGCCAATAGTTTTTCAAATACCCACTCCATATCAGGTTACAGATCCAAGGCTAGAATTTGATTTTCTTACTCTAAACCTACAACTGTTGAGAATGTATTTGTTGATAACATCTAGTGATACATAATTATATATTTTAAATGATGAAAGTTTTCATTCTAAGAGCTATGCAAAGCAAAAGTTCTAAAATAATGTAATAATCGACCAGTCATCACTGTAAGATTTTGAGGAAGGTATGATGAAATTATGCTTTCATTTTAAGCAATGTTCCTTTTATAAATTTGATTATTGAAAGAGTATGCAATATAAATAAGTGTTCTTTTAAGAGGTTGGCAGGCTGTTGTAGCAATCTAGTTTAAAGATAAAGTTCTGATATTTCTAAAAAATGAAAGTATGCCTTACTCTAAGAGATAAGAATTAGAGCCTACTGCTGCAGATACATCATGGTATTCATTGAGTGTTACTGCCCTTGTCTCTGATAGCAAATTTTTAAATAATAAAATATTCGCCAGGGTTATAATTAACTCACAGAAATTTTAGTGTCACACTATGTTAAAAAGTTCAAGTGATTACTAGAGTTTGGGAAATAAGGAACGATAACTCTGACCAGTTCTGTTTTGCACAAATAAACTGGCATGCAGAGAAACTGAAGATTGTTCAGAAAAGAGATTAGAGTTAATTAATGGGGTAATAAATAACATATATTGGAAGAAGTTGAAGGATGTACAACTGTTTTAACCAGAGTAGGAAACTAAAAATAAAAAAGACTGAATGATGATCAAGAATGTAAAGAGTTCAAGGTGATGGTTAGAACATTTAAATCTCCAACAAGAAAGTTATTAATATTCTGCCTTAGGTGTTAAAGAAAGTTTTCCTTAACAGAACTTTGAAATATTGGAAAGCTTAAAGTGAGAAGGTATAGCAATGCTTTCTCTGGGGAATTATAATTAAAGAATAGGAAACATTTTTTATTTTTCTGGAGGCAATTTATAGGGAGCAGGGGGTGAAATGCATGACATCTCCAGTGCCTTTCTAGCCTTGAGGTTCTCTTACATTCAGTTTATTCAACCAAGAGGATGTGAGAAAGTTCATTTCATTTCTGTATCATCAACTAGGGAAAAAACTTATTAACTGATAGATTTTTTTTCTTTCAAACTTGTTTCCCTAGTGGATCTCCAGTTTTATCTAATATTACTCTCTGAGCCATTGCAATGATCTAGCAGATATAAGGTCAGTGGGTTAAATTATATGATGATTCTAATATGTATGAAAATAATTTACTTTTAAGGAGAAAAACAAGAAAGTACATTTTGCTGTATTTCCCTCGATTCCCTTATTCATATATATTTTAATATTACAATGTGTCAATTTCAAAATATCTTTTTATAGTTGCAATTTTGCATATACTTTTATCATGATATAAACACATTTAAATACCATTTTGATAGTTCAATATTATTTGTTTCATGAATATAACACGTTTAAGACAATCCTGTTGTATATATTATTTAAAAATTGTTACTGTAAAAATATCTTAATTTGAATTAAAAACTATCTAATTACATGCTATCTGTGGGACCCAAATAAAAATTCACAGTTAATAAGTGTAGAAACAGAATGCAATTGATTCTATGCTGTCATTACCCTACTATAAATTTTTTTCCAGAATTCACCAAAATGCTCATTACCAAATCTAATGTCTGCATGCATTTTTCACTTGTATAAATTATCTGCACCATTCCACTTATTGCTGCACTTTTGTCCAGTATTAAAACTTTTTCCTTCCTTGATTTCATGGTAGATAATATCAATCTCTCCCATATTGTTCTAGATAATATCAATCTCTCCCATATTGTTCTTTTGTTTTCTTTATTGTGGTTTCCTACAACAGCTCTCTGAATTGAGGGGTTTGCCAAGGCTGTAATATTATGTATCTTCTCTATAGTCAGTCCTATAATGGTAGTTCTCCACCTTTTTAGTATCTTCAACTTTCAATCTCTGCAAATGCCACCTGCAGCACAGACACTGTATTACATCTTCATCTCTAGGTTATTTTTTTCTTGGCGGTGTACAGCTAAAGTGCATTTCTCTGCCTACCCTGAAAGAATCTGAGTCGAATTCATGAAGCTATGTTGGAAATAATATACACCACATCCAAACCTATCACCCAAAACATCCAATACAACTTTAACAAGCTTTTTCTTTCCTGCTACTAGATTTATGTAATTTACCCAGTAAAAGATTTAAAGGCCCTAAAAGAGAATGAGACTGCTATATGAAAGTAGCCTAGATCCCTGAATNAGTTAACTTAAATTTATTCACTTCCTGTCCTTCTGACACTGAACTTACAACAGGAACTCAGCCATGAGAAATAAATAAATAAATCATTATTATTGAAAACCACTAAAATTTGGGGGCTGTTTGTTGTAACAGTTAACCTCTCCTGACTATACAGTATTTCAATTCTTATTTTTAACTTTGATCTCTCTTTTCATGTATAGATCTGTATTTCCAGTTCCTTTCTTGACATTTTCAACTACATGTTCTGTTATTCTATGCATTTGATTTTAACTCATTCTTTTCCATGAAAAAATAGCTTTTTATTAACACCATTATTATTACTAAAGAAATAATCATGATTATACTTTAATAATACCAAAATTATTTCTTCATGTGTGGCTTCTCTTTTACTCCAGGGCCTTTGTCTTTTTATTAATGAATCTTCAATAACTGGAAGAATGTATGTTACACAGTAGGTGCTTGGCTAATATTTGCAAATAATTGAAAAAAATTAACTTATCCAACTGATGTGAAATTTAAATATCAGACACTTTCAGATTTTTCTTAACAATAGGTAGAAAATTCATAAAGCTGAAAATTATGTGAACTCTAAATTCCTCAAGTCCTTTCGTCTGTCTCTTTTCTTTTTTTACCTATTCACATTAATTCATATAAATGATAATTTATCTGAAATTGTACAAACTGCTTCATTTTGTCGTTGCCAACTGCCAGTACCCTAGGCTATCCCGTATGCCATTGGAACATCAAACTTTGAAAAGACAATTTAATTAGATTATTCCCCTAGTTAGCTTTTTCATTGTTTGCCAAATTTGGCAGATATCTTACTTCATCAAGTTCTCCCATAACATGTTCTCAACCTACCTTCTCCACCTAATTTCTCCTGCAGGGAAATACTTCCGATGCTCCAGTCAACCAAGAATATTAACTATTCCTCATCACCCAGACTATTTTATATACTTGAAATAATTGCTTATCCTAAAAATACGCCTGGATATAAATAATTCCAATCCAAATGTCTTTCTAATAATTCTAATTAAATTGGATTGTTTTCTTCTTTATCGTTCAGAATTTTGTTTGTTTCAGGAAGCTATCACTTAATAATTAATGTAGCCACATGTGAAGCTAATTGCCTGGATTTCATTCATAACTCCTCTGCCTAGTAACTATGTGATAATAAGCAAATCACTTAACTAATTTCTGTTTCAATGTATTTGTAAACAAGGGGTCAATACTAGTAGTGTCTACCTTGTTATACTGCTGAGAAAAATCAAATGTGTTAACACAAGTAACATTCTTATACTAACACGTTTTACATTAGCTAGTATTATATAATATTTGCAATTGTTTTATCTTATTATTGCATAAAACTCAACAAAATTTTAATATATCATTTTCATTGTGAAACATGAAATTTTATGCTTGCAATATACACACATATGCCTTGTTTTTTTTAAAAAAAACAAGTTTATTTCATAACTGCTCATTTATTCAACAAACATCTAAGAGACATACACTCTGTACCAGAAATTTTTTTCCAGGCTTTAAAAGTACCTTATGTGATAAGTGTAGTAGTTCCTAAATATTTCCATATCCTAATCTCTGGAAGTTAAGAATATATTGCTTTATATGGCAAAATGGCCTTTGTAGGTATGATTAAATAAAGAATTTTGATATGGGACACATATTCTGGATTATTTAGATGAGTCCAATGTGATTGTAAGATTTCTTACAAGGTGGAAAAAGGAGATTCGAAGTCAAAAGATGGGACGTAGTGAGAAAAACAGAGGTTGGAGTGAGGTACTCTGAAGCTGAAAGAAGGGGCCACAAGCTTATGAATTAATGTATGTAACTTCCAAAATGTGAATGAGATAAGGACACGAATTCTTCCCTGTAAACAGATTTTTCCTTCAGAAGGAACACTGCTCTTTGATATGTTAATTTTAGCCCTCTAAGACTCATTTTGGGCCTCAAGAACTGTAAAATAATAATACATTTGGGTTTTTTGTCACTAAGTTTGTGAACTTGTTAAAGCGGCAATAAGAAAATAATACCAATATTAAAGTAGTGCCACCAAGACATTGCACATCCACATACCCATGCTCTGGTGTAGTCTCCTCCAATATTGTTCTTGATTTGGGGCATGGTCAAATTATACACTAACAACGCAACCAGTAACTTGCATATAAGATATTGAAGCTTGCCCTCCCTTGCTGCTAGAGAACATTATTCTATCCTGTAAAAAATTCCAAGTTAGACTTTTTGAGGATACGAGAAAAAACATGAGTTTTGCTATCCCAAATAGCCCAGCCATGCCAGCCCTAGCAGCTATATCCCAGATTTATAAAAGAGGTGTGTATTTTATACTTACAACACATCCTGATTAGGATGCTAAATTTGCCTTGGAAATACTTGTCCTGTATTTAGATTTCATAATATTTAGAATTTATAAAAGAGACCCACAATTTTTAAAGATGCTGTTTGAATGAAACTGAGTGAGCAAAGAACAAGTAGTAGGTAGTAGGGGATGAGGTCAGAAGGAAAGCAGCACCATGGAAGTCATCATGGACTTGGATCATGCTCTGCAGCATAAGGGAAGCAAATAAGTGGCATTTATCTGACATTCTAAAAGAATTTCTGACTGCTAAACAGGGAAAAGATTGAAGTAGGGCAAGGATAAAAGCAAAAGGTCCAGTTAGAAAGCTGTTTCAACAATACAGGTGAGAAATAGCAATGTTTTGGACCATAATAAAAACAGTACAAGTATTGAAAATTTGGTCGGTTCATGGATATTTTGAAAGTTGAGATGACAGAGTTTGCTCATGGATTGCATACAAGTTGTAAGAGAAGAGGATTTATTTTACTTGCTAATGTAGGGTAAACTGGGGCAACAGCAGATTACTGGGTTGAGAAGAAGATAAGTAAGTCAGAGCTCAGTTTTGAATGTGTGCTGTGGGTGACGTTCATCAGATATGAAGATATTTTTATGATGATATGAAGATACTATAAAGGGGAGTTATTGAGTAGGCAGTTGTCATTATTTGATGAACCAAGCCAGAGTTCAAGTAAGACAAAGGTCTGTGTTGGAGATATAAACCTGGGAACCACCAGCACACCTGCAGTATTCCAAACCAAGGCAAGAAGAGATTTTCTAGGGAGACTGTGTAGAAAGAGAAGAGAAAAGCCCTGCACCTAGGCACCGCAGCTTTTGAAGATGAGAAAATGGGAAGAAGAGGAGTCAGAATTGGAGAGGAGGCTGTAACCAAATTCTATCTACCACTATGTTCTATGTGATTTATATACAAAAATATCATTCCATCACCTGCTTTACAGGTGGGAATAACAAAGATTTGGGGAAGTTAAATAACTTGCCTAATATCATAAGTGAGATAGCTAAGATAAATTCCCTAACTTATTAAATTCCCAAACCTTAGGTTTTAAACACAGATCCAATTATATGTAAAAAAATTGAGCCACACACGATAGTTTTCTGTTCTTCTTATATCAAATTATTCACTGCAAATTACTAAAGTTTAACTTGTCATATACAATGTTATTTGAGATTGAAAATCCCTGGCTTCTCCCTATTTTACTATCTACAAAACTGCTCACAGCTGGGATATGAACCATTATTACTTATTCACTACTATGTAAGACAGTTTATCCAGAACATAAAAAGGAGTGAATAAGGCTGTAAGAAGAGAACAGTCACATTACAGCAATTCAGCTTGGTTATTACCGCATCATTTCTCCCCTGTTGGTTATATCCTCTCAATTGTTGAGCATTATCTTACACTTTAAACATTCTTTATATTCGGAGGAACTGGAGAATATTTCATTAAAATTATCGTAAAGCTGGCAGCCAATGTCAGCTGTAAATTATTTCACTGTGTAAGCCATTGGGATATAAACATTTCCTATCATAATATAAAAAGTTGAGTGGGATGCATGGGAGAGTCTTATTGAATCTAAAACCTCAGGTTTACTCTCTGCCTTTTTCTATCTCTTGCTAGAGAGAGAGAGGGAGAACACAAAGAGTTGTTTTTAATGCAGTTTTTAGCTCCTTTGGCTTACCTTAAATGCCACAGCAATTAGGATTTGTAATGAAAATAATACTTATATTGACAAAAAAATTTAAGAGTATTAAAATTAATATACCAGCATAATTTAGAATCGAAGATTAAAATGGGTCACTGTTGTGACATTCATAAGTTACTATTCAGAACCTTTATCAGTTAGGAGTTGATATCGTCAGAATTACCCACTGGTTTTATTACCTCCAGCACTGTCTATGAAGTCTATATTTTGCACTGCCTTTAGAGTTCAAGTAATGTTGATCATCTTACTTATATGCCCTCTTATTTACAAACTTCTAAGTGTCTTTCATCTTCAGTTATGTGGAATCCTTGGGTGACTTCAGAGTCAGGTTGGTTGTTTTGAAGAAGCACATATTCTAAGGCTCTTCACTTACTTAGAGATTCTTATATAGTAGATAGGCATGAGGCAAAAGAATTTTTATTTTTTTCTGAAGCTCCTTAGAAAACTCTGAAGCCAGGGCATAGCTTGTAAAAATGTAGTTATATATTTGGCAGTGGGTTGGGAAGGATTTATCTACAGTGACTACTGTATTGACTACAATGTTAGACCTTCTACTTTGTCTACATTTAGTTCCAAATACACACACGCACACACACAGTATTACTATTATTTAATATATGAATTGACAAAGGCACCTCTTGTCCATAGGTCCCCATGGTAATGAGGCAACCGAAGGAAGAAAACGAGTTCAATTCCAGGGAGGGGTTGACAAGAGCACATACATAGTATTATTAAATATTTTATAATGTTATTATAAAATATTTTATAATGTTATAAAATATTTTATGTTATAAAATATTTTATTTAATAAAAAATATTAAATAAAATTATTAAATATTTTTACATATTAAAATATTTCAAAATATTTAAATTATTAAATATTTCAATTTATGACTGCACAGTTACATGAATGTAAGTTTACACTTTGTAGGCTTTACTCATTAAACTCTTACCTAATAAAAATATACTTTTAAAAAATAAAAATTCTCAAGAATATGAAGACAATGAATACTATCAATAATGTACATTTTAGGGCAGGCACAATGGTTCATGCCTGTAATCCCAGCACTTAGGGAGGCCAAGGCAAGCAGATCACCTGAGTACAGGAGTTTGAGTTTAGCCTGGGAAATATGGTGAAATCCTGTCACTACAAAAATATATACATAAAAAAACAGTGGATCATGGTGGTATATGCCTGGAGTCCCAGCTATATGGGAGGGTGAGGTGGGAGGATCACTTGAGCCCAGGAGATTGAGGCTGCAGTGAGCCCAGCCGTGATCATGCCATTGCACTCCAGCCTGGGTGACAGAGTGAGACTCTGTCTCAAAAAGTAATAATATTAATAATAATGGTCATTTATGTTTTAGTGATCTGACAATTTTATTTCAACTTAAGGCAAAAACATTGCTATAACATTTTACAAAAAAAAAAAAAGCCTTATAATCGCCATTATAAAAAATGTGCTTCAAATAACTATAGCACTTATGCCACTATAGTTAACAAACCTCACCTTAAATATATATTTGTCCTGAGAAATGATATGTGATGATATGAAGATATTACAAAGTATACTTTAAATACTGTTTGTATCATTTATTTTGTCCATACTTCATCAATTTCAATGTTTTTGTCTTTTACTGTCATTTAAAATGCAATAGTATATGCATATGACTATATTTAAATAGATTTTAAATAATGACAAATATGAAGGTATATTCAATTTTTTTAATAAGAACAAATAATCCAAAAAATTGAATACTGCTTTTGAAATATAAAATCCAAATTTCTGGACAAGGTATAAAAGGGCTCCTCACAACCTGAGCCTAAAGGGTGTCTAAGGATACCCTCAGAACATGGGTTTTCCCCCTTCTCCAGGTATGCAAAACCCTAGCCCTAACTTAAGGGGTCAGAGGCAGAAGGAGTTGGGAATTTACTTAAGAGAAAGATCCCTGTGCCCTAATCTCATAAACTCTATAGAGCATGACTGGGAACCTTGGTGGAAGATTATGATGCATGTCATGTGGGGGAGCCCTTGGCTATAGATGCAGTTATACTTTGTTATATGTTGAACTGTGGCCCCTAAAAAAATTTGTTGAAATCCAAAAGAGTTAATTTTATGTGTCAACTTGACTGAGCTGAGGAATGCCCAGATACCTGGCAAAACACTATTTCTTGGAGTCTCTGTGACAGTGCTTTCAGAAGACTTTGGCATTTGAATCTATACGCTGTGTAAAGAAGTCTCACCCTTACTAATCTGGGAGAACATCATCTAATTCTTTGAGGGCCTGATAACACGAATATCTGAAGAATGAAGTCTGTGTGTTTCTTCTTTAGCTCAGACACCCATCTTCTCCTGCTTTCAAACATTGGAGCTCCTGGTTCTAAGGCCTTCCGACTCTGGACATCAGTGATTCTCTTGGTTCTCAAGCATTCACACCAGGGGTGAATTACACCACCAGTTTTCCTGGTTCTCTAGCTTGCAAATGACATATTCTTGAAGTTTTGGCCTCCACAATCACATGTGCCCAGTTCTCATAATAAATATCTATCTATCTATCTTTCTTTATCTAGCTCTTATATATCTATCATCTATTATCTATCTATCTTTCATCTATCTAGTTCTCATAATGTGCCTATCTTCTTTCTTCAGTCTTTCATCTATCATCTCTATCATTCTTCTTTCATCTCCATTTATTTATCTATCATCTATCACTTTCATCTATCCTATCTATCTGTCTGTCTGTCTGTCTGTCTGTCTATCTATCTATCTGCCTGTCTGCTGTTAGTTCTGTTTCCCTGGAAAGCCCTGAATAATACAAAGTTCTAACCCCTAGTATCTCAGAATGTGACCTTGTTTGGAAACAAGTTGTTGTAGATGTTAGTTAGGGTGAGGTCGTAAGGGAATAGGGTATTCCCTTAATGCAATGTAGCTGGTGTTCTTACATGAAGAAAAGAGAAATACACACAGTGAGAACCCTGAGTGAAGATGGAGGCAGTGACTGAAGTACTGTGTTCACAAATCAAGGTTTGTGGCTGTCACCAGAAGCCAAAAGTGAGGCATGGAACAGATTCGCTCTCAGAACCCTCAGAGAAAACAAACTCTGCGGAATCTTAATTTTGACTTCTAGCATACAGAACTATAAGAGAATAAATTTATGTCCTTTTAGGCTACTGAATTTGTAGTACTTTGTTACAGCAGCCCTAGGAGACAAAGACATTTATATTTGTTTTAAATCAGTCTGAGTACCTCTTGTTCTTGCTGTCACATAGACCAGAAGTTCTCAAGCTTCAGTCTGTATAACTACTAACATATTTGCTTGCTTGAGATTTCTGAACTTTATCCTATAGCAATAGAATCTGTAAGAGTGGGTATTGGACATCTGCTCTCTTCTGATACAGCTGACCTGTGATTATTTTTTAAGGCATGAACTTGCTAGTCTGAAACCTATGAAGTATATTCCATTGAAGGTTAATGGGTAATTAAATATATTAAATTACATATATTTTTGAATACCATAGCAGTAAGTTGAAGTAAGGCTTTGAATCTACATCTTTCTAAGATCAAATTCTATGCAGTCTCTTCATTGTGGCAGAGCTTTTTCTTGAAGGTTATTTTTAGGGAAGGAAGGGTATTAGTGCCTTAAGTTTGTAAACAGAGAATGTGAATTACACAGAAATTTTCCTGTAGCGAGAGATTTTGTTGTTGATGTTTTGTAAGCTGGCTGCAGAGAAAATGAACAGAGGAGAGTAACTGAAGTAAGCAACGTCATTTGCGAAAGTCTTGATGAGTTTGAGTGCACATACGTGGGGAACAAGGGGAGAGTGCTTGTAGATGTAACTAGTTAAGATGAGGTATTGCTAGAATAGGGTAGGCCCTCAATCCAGTAGGGTAGGCCTTTTTCCTCTCCTATGCACAGAATCTAGCACCACTGTGGCAATATGCAGGATGTAGTAGCATTTGAAAACGTCTGGAGGTAGTATGGCATTGGCATTTTTATCAGGAGCACTAACAAAACTAGAAACATTGAAAGAAATAAACGTCAGCCCTATTTCCCATTACTAATACCTAAGCTCAAATGTCACTTCATCCGAAAGTATATCCTTTATTGCTCTTTCCAAAGGAGGAACTACTGCTGTTATTCTAGCAAAGTAACATTTTTCTTTATAACTTCTGTCTCTCAAGGGCTCAAAAGTATTTGCAAAATGATTAAATGAATAACCCAAGGAGCTGGATCAAGAGTATATAAATATAGCAGTGGATTTTTATACATTGGGGATATACTAGTATGTGAGACACAGTCTCTGATTTACTGGGTCAATGTTGGGTAATTCAAACAAGTAAATTTCTTTAGATAGCATGTCTGTCATACGTGGTATCATGGTTAATATTGAGTGTCAACTTGATTGGATTGAAAGATACAAAGTATTATTACTAGGTGTGTCTGTGAGGATACTGCCAAAGGAGATTAACATTTGAGTCAGTGGACTGGGAGAGGCAGACCAACCTTCAATCTGGATGGGCACTATCTAGTCAGCTGCCAGCGTGGCTAGGAAAAAAGCAGGCAGAGGAATATGGAAGGTCCAGACTGTCTAAGTCTTTTGGCTTCCATCTTTCTCCCATGCTGGAGGCTTCCTGACCTCAAACATTGGACTCCAACTTCTTCAGCTTTTGGACTCTTGGACCTACACAGCGGTTTGCTAGGAGCTTTTGGGCCTTCCGCTACGTGCCAAAGTCTGCACCCTTGGCCTCCAGACTTTTGAGGTTTGGAGACTCAGACTGGCTTCCTTGCTCCTCAGCTACCAAATGGTCTATTGTGAGACTTCACGTTGTGATCATGAGAATCAGTACTCCTTAATAAACCCTCTTTAATATATACATCTCTCCTATTAGCCCATTCCTCTAGAGAACTCTAATACAAATGTTTTAATAGAAGAAATAGAAAAAATGTGTGGCAAGCACATAGTTGTGGAATTAAACCAGACACAGATGGAATCAGAAAAATAAAACTTCCAAGAAATGGAAGGCACAAAATGTTTAAGAACTGTATAAGTGAAAAATGTGAGGATGTGATTGTGACCATGTGTTTGTGTACATCTGCCCATGTGTATTTTGTGGTTATATCAGAGGTGGGAATAGGGCATAGCTAGAGATAATAAAAGGAGATATTCTACCTCAATAGTTAGCAGTGGCACTCAGACTATGATAAAATATATTTTTAATTCATTTATTTGGAAAAGATTAAAAAGCTTGACAATATTAAGTGTTGCAGCAGATATGGATGAAAGGTATCTTATATACTTCTTGTCAGGATGTAAATTGGCACAACCATTTTTAAAAACAAGCATTATTTTGTGACAATATTCAGTCATATTTGCTCTGAAAAAAAATGTTAGATGCTTCCAAAATTTAAATTCACTATTAAAGGGCAAATCTATTTTCATCATTGAGAGTATATAAATGGATGTACCAGAGAAGACTGCACTCCTTAAGTGTGTACACTCTCAAAAACATTTTATAAAATTTAACACGCTCACACACTATCCAGGCAATTTTAATTTGGGGTACATATCCTCTCCCCCCAAATTCTTGCATATATCCAATGGTAGACAGATACAGGTATTCTTGTAGCATTACTGTTCATATGGAAAAATGATAAAGTGAGTCATGAAAAGAGGAAGATTATTAATTTAATTCTATATACTGCGGTCCAGTGAATGGGAAAAATTATGCAGGAAATTGTAGTCATGGTAAGTAAACTGTATAATCTGTGTTGATAATCTTGACTTAAAAGCAGTGGAAATAAAGGTAAGGGGCAAGACAAGAAAGAAACAATCATCAGGTATGATTTGTAGGATTTGGTGACTGATTGGTTATTGGGGGTAATAAAGGAGTCTAAGTGACTCAACATGCCAACTCCTTCATGTTGATGCCACTTATTGTGATTTTAGATGCAAGAAAGGAAGCCAATTTAGGCAACGAAAAGAGGAGAGATACTAATTTTGAATTGTATAATATAGCATTAATATCGCCATTAGCTAGTCTCACATATCCTACAGCCATTTGCAGGAGACTGGGTATTTCATGTTTCTTTGGGTGCTTAGTAGTTTATTATACCATAAAAAATTGGCATATTATATTGGGATTTTACTTCTACATTCTATTTAAAAGAGAGGCACAGACAATCACCATGGTATCCCTTGCAACATGGCTTAATATTTTTAAACATAAAAATAGATTGTCTGTCCATTTATTTCAAAATGAGAGAATTTGTTTTCTATTGCTCTTGCCACTGTATATTCATAGATCACTTTTTAAAGCTTTTTTAACATTCCTGACACTTCGAAAGAGGATATTATCCCAAGTTGGCACTCAGTTTAATCTGCATATGGGGTGGTTTGTTTTTCTCTTGTTGATCCTTGAAGACTTTCATTTGTCTCTCCCATATGGCAAAAATGGGTACATATTTTGTGAGCATCTGCAAGGCAATATTTAATATCCTCACATTGCTAAGAAATTATATTCAAGCTGACACGTTTGCACAACCAACGTAGTTAAAACGTGTAATGTCACTGTGCCCAAACAGAATAAGAATCAATTGTCAGTTTTGTTGAATATTAAAAATGTTATGATTCTCTGTAATTCAGTGTGGAAAAGACTGCATACTAATTAATTTATTTCAGCAAATTTATTTTACCATGTAACGTTTCTTTTTTCCTATTTGATCAAAATGTTCATCAGGAAAAAAACAGAATCAGGATGAATGTTTATATGCAAAATAATATAATGTTATCACAGATGATACCATGATCTTTATGTTTATATGCCACGTTCACACCAGATGTGACTCTAAATTCTTGGGTGTAGCAAGTCTGAAATTTTTTAAACTTGATAAATAACACACTCATTTCCTTTATGCTTTTTGTTCAAAATATTTTTGACTACATTTGTGATATCACCTTTAGAGTCAAATTATATTCCTCATAAGGAAATAAGTAATATTCGTCTATGCTTTCACACCAAAACTGTCTTGCCCAGTGTGAAACACAGTATTCTGTTACATTGGCTCTGAGAAAATTGTAAATGCTTCCAAAATTTAATTTCAACATTAAAAGATAATATGTTTTCACCATTGAGCATATATAATTTGATATGCCACCAAAAACTGCAGTCATTTAGATGTAAAAATTCTCAAAAGCTTTTAGCAAAATCTGTTGCATAGCATTAAATTAATATTTTGTATACTAAGTTAAATATAATACTCAGAATATTTCCCCCAGAAATTTATCTACTGTAAATAATGCAGAGATGACTAAACATTGCTGTTAAAATCTTAATTTTATTCCTCTAATCTAAGGATCATAATTTTTCTGAAAAGGGCCAGATAGTAAATATTTTAAACTCTGTGGGGCATGCTCTAATCAATTGTAGCTATCTATTGCATAGATATAACACATGCTTTTTACCTCCTTATGAATAATTAGTAAAATAATGGAATTGAAAGTTCAACATTACTAAGGGATGTAATAAGCATTGCATAGAATATGCACAAAGTTAAATATAATTGGTAGAACTGAGAAAATATCCTCTGTTTATTGGAAAAAAAGTTTCAATTCATCTTCTCATTCATCCCATAAATATTTATTGAGTGAATAGCAGATATAATCCCTTATAATAGGAACCAGAGAAACAGTGATAGAAAAAAGAAGATATGGTTCCAGTCTAAGTGAGCCTGCACTTAATGTTTTGAAGAGCACACATGTGTGCTTTGGGGGAGTATCCTCCACTGTGAGAGGTAAAAGAATTAAATGAAGATCACAAAGGCTTATTTTTTTTTCATCATTTTAGTCCTCTAAATCTTTCCTAAGTAATAGATTGAACTGTTCATTACAGGAACAAATAAAAAAAGGAATAAAAGAGAACAAAATACCATGAATCAATAACAGAGTTGAAGTATGAAAGTTCATAGAATTTGCTCAAAGTCATGCCTAAAGTGACAATGGCAATCATGGAAATTGATATTACAGGATGACTTCCCAATAGTGTAGGTTCTAGTCTATTTCAATGCAGCTTTGTTGCTATAAGAAATTAGAAATAAGATGCAGACAACATATTCCAAGACCCCTTGTAGGTGTCTGAAGACATGGATAGTATTAAACCAAAAGGACATAGCTCGAATATATGCCCCACTAAATATACCGAATTGTAATCCCCAGTGTTGGAGGTGGACCTGGTAAAAGGTGTTTGTGTCAAGGAAGCAGATCTCTCCTACCTTGGTGCTATCCTTGAGATAGTAAGTTCTTGAGAGGTCTGCCTTTTCTGAAGTGTGTGGCACCTCCCATGCCAACTATCTTGCTCCAGCCATGTGAGATTCCTGCTCCTCCTTTTCCTGCTGACATGATTGTAAACTTCCTGAGTCCTCTCCAGAAACAGATGCAAGCATCATGCTTTCTGTAGAACCTGTAGAACCATCATCCAATTAAATCTTTCTTTTAAGTTACCCAGTCTCAAGTATTTTTATAGCAATGCAAGAAAGGCCTACCACACCTATATACAACAGTTTATATTTTCTGTACTTATATAACTATATAAATTAAACTAACTAGGCACAGTAAGAAATTAACAAAACTGACAATCATTATAACAATATACTGTAATAAAAGTTATTTGAATATGGTCTCTCTCTCAAAATATGGTATGACACTACTTGCCCATCTTCTTTTGATAATATGAGATGATAAAATGCCAATGTGATGAAATAAAGTGAGGTGACTCACGTAAGCATTGTGACCTAATGTTAGGCTACACGGATTTTGAACACAAGCACTGCAATCCTGGACAGTAATTCTGATAACCAAGGGGGCTACTAAATGATGAACCAGAAGGTAACATGTACAGTGTGGAGACATTTGACAAAGAAATGATTTATGTGCCAGATCAGAGAAAGTGGATTTCACCATGCTACTCAGAATAGCATACAATTTAAAAATTATGAATCATTTATCTCTGAAATTTTTCAGTTAATATTTTCAAACCACGGTTGACCATATGTAACTGAACCGGGGGAATACGAAACTGGGGTGAGCAAGGACTACTATAATAGTTTTGGAGCAACTACTATTTAGTAAATATACTACAATGAATTCTCTATACATTATCTTCCTATTCCTAAACAGTAATCATCTTAAGAGCTTGTATCCTGAGACTTTGCTGAAGAAAATCAATGGGCAGAAGTCACAAGCATTTCTATACACCAATAACAAACTGAAAGTCAAATCATGAGCAAACTCACATTTACAATTGCTACAAAGAGAATAAAATACCTAGGAATACAATTAACAAAGGATGTGAAGGACCTCTTCAAGAAGAACTGCAAACCACTGCTCAAGGAAATAAGAGAGGACACAAACAGATGGAAAAACATTCCATGCTCATGGTTAGGAAGAATAAATATCACAAAAATGGCCATACTGTGCAAAGAAATTTATAGATTCAATGCTATTCCCATCAAGCTACCAATGTCCTACTTCACAGAGCTGGAAAAAAAAAAAAAAAAAAACTCTTTAAACTTCATATGGAACCAAAAGAGAACCTGCATAGCCAAGACAATCCTAAGCAAAAAGAACAAAGCAGCTGGAGGCATCATGCTACCTGATTTCAAACTATACTACGAGGCTACGGTAATCAAAACAGCATGGTACTGGTACCAAAACAGAGATATAGACCAATAGAACAGAATAGAGGCCTCAGAAGTAATGCCACACATCTACAACCATCTGATCTTTGACAAACCTGACAAAAACAAGCAATGGGGAAAGGATTCCCTGTTTAATAAATGGTGTTGGGAAAACCGGCCAGCTATGACAGAAAGCTGAAACTGGACCACTTCCTTACACCTTACACTAAAATTAACTCCAGATGGATTAAAGATTTAAACATAAGGCCTAACACCATAAAAACCCTAGAAGAAAACCTAGGCAATACCATTCAGGACATAGGCATAAGCAAGGACTTCATGACCAAAACACCAAAAGCATTGGCAACAAAAGTCAAAATAGACAAATGGAATCTCATTAAACTTAAGCCTTTCTGCACAGCAAAATAAACAAATGTTTGCAATCTACCTATCTGACTAAGGGCTAATATCCAGAATCTACAAAGAACTAAAGCAGATTTACAAGGAAAAAACAAACAAACCCATTCAAAATTGGATGAAGGATATGAACACACACATTTCAAAAGAAGACATTTATGAGGCCAACAAACATATGAAAAATGCTTATCATCACTGGTCATTAGAGAAATGCAAATCAAAACCACATTGAGATACCATCTCACGCCAGTTAGAATGGCAATCATTAAAAAATCTGGAGACAACAGATGCTGGAGAGGTTGTGGAGAAATAGTAACACTTGTACACTGTTGGTGGGAGTGTAAGTTAGTTCAACCATTGTGGAAGACAGTGTGGCAATTCCTCAATGATCTAGAACTAGAATACCATTTGATCCAGCAATCCCATTACTGGGTATATATGCAAAGGATTATAAATCCTTCTATTATAAAGACACATGCAAACATAAATTCATTACAGCACTGTTTACAATAGCAAAGACCTGGAACCAACCCAAATGCCCATCAGTGACAGACTGGACAAAGAATGTTTTGTACATATACACCATGGAATACTATGCAGCCATAACAAATGATGAGTTCATGTTCTTTGCAGGGATATGGATGAATCTGGAAACCATCATTCTCAGCAAACTGACACAAGAACAGAAAACTAAACACTTCATGTTCTCACTCACAGGTGGATGTTGAACAATGAGAACACATGGGTACAGGGAGGGGAAGGTCACACACGGGTCTGTTTGGGGTTCGGGGGCTAGGGGATGGGCAGCTGGAGGTGGAGCGGTTGTGGAGGGATAACATTGGGAGAAATGCCTGATGTGGGTGACGGGGGGATAGAGACAGCAAGGTACCATGGCATGTGTATACCTATGTAACAATCCTGCAAGATCTGCACATGTACCCCAGAACTTAAAGTACAATAAAAAAGAAAAAGCTTCAAATTATATTTCACATTTTAGCACACGTAGAAACTAAAGATAAGAAAAAAAACATGTTGGTCAATCAACTAATAAGAACAAAGTCAGATAAGGACTCAAATCTTTCTACCTTACAAATCTGTGGTGCTTTTTTTTATATATATAAATGTATATATTTTTATTCTTTTTTTTTTTTTTTTCCTGAGATGGGGTCTTGCTCTGTGGACCAGGCTAGAAGCCAGTGGCATGATTTCAGCTGACTGTAACCTCTGCCTCCCGGATTCAAGTAATTCTGCCTCAGCCTCCCAAGTAGCTAAGATTGCAGGTGTGTACCACAGTGCCTAGATAATTTTTGTATTTTTAGTAGAGATGGCGTTTCATGATGTTGGCCAGGATGGTCTCAAACTCCTGACCTGGTCATCCACCCACCTTAGCCTCCCAAAGTGCCATGATTACAGGGGTCAGTCATTTTCATTATAACTTGATATGCATAGGAAATCAAATTAATAGCAACATGAGATTATAGGTACTATTATGAAAATAGCAATTAAAAAAATTTTAAGCTCCAATACTTGGATTGTACTAAACAGCATACATCATGTCCCTTCTCTCATCTATTTGAAAACATTTGCTGGAATATATCTGTTTAAGTGTGACTTTTCTATCCTCTTATGCAAATAGTCTTAATAACTTCTCAGCTACAAGAGTAAAATATATACTTAATATAAAAGGTTAATATCAACAACAAGTCATTGTGACTGTCTAGAGAACAGTTTACTCAGCTATATCACAGAAAGAGCATGCCACTTACCTACAATAGAATACGTTTTTTTCTCTGGATTAGAACCTACGATTTATTAATATATTGTCTTATTGAGAGAGAAAAACATTTCATATAGAAACGAACTGGTACACAAAATATGAGCATAACTATTTAAAAAAAAAGCCTCATTCATCAGATCTAAGGGTTTCATTCAGAACTACTGTTTGAAACCTTCATGACTAAAGTTGTCAATTAAAAAAATATTCAGTTGCAAGACTAAATGCAAAATAAACTGTTCATAAATTCTGTGCTTCTGTTGATAAAGTTATTTATCATAAAGATGTCGGCTGATAATTCTGATAACCTATATGTGTATACTGGCTTTGACAAGTAAATGGATAATGTATTGTAGGAGCCAGGTTTTTTACTGTTGGAGTGGGAATTTAGAGATAGGAAAGGGGAACCATCTGGAATCATGCATATATAATAAGTCACGCCAGTTAGAATGGCAATTATTAAAAAGTCAGGAAACAACAGATGCTGGCAACGACATGGAGAAACAGGAACACTTTTACACTGTTGTTGGGAATGTAAATTAGTTTAACCATTGTAGAAGACAGTATGGCGATTCCTCAAGGATCTAGAACCAGAAATACCATTGGACCCAGCAATCCCATTACTGGGTATATACCCAAAGGATTATAAATCTTTCTACTATAAAGACACATGCACACGTATGTTCATTGCAGCACTATTTACAATAGCAAAGACTTGGAACCAACCCAAATGCCCATTAATGAAGGACTAGATAAAGAAAATGACACATATATACTATGGAATACTATGCAGCCATAAGAAATAAAGAGTTCATGTTCTTTGAAGGGACATGGATGAATCTGGAAGCCATCATTCCTAGACAAACGCCACATGTTCTCATAAAGAGAGTCGAATAATGAGAACACATGGACACTGGACACAGGGCAGGGACCATCACACGCTGGGGCCTGTCAGGGGTTGAGGGAAAAGGGAAGGAAAGCATTAGGACAAATACCTAATGCATGTGGAGCTTGAAACCTAGATGATGGGTTGATGGATGCAGCAAACCACCAAGGCACTTGTATACCTATGTAACAAACCTGCACATTCTGCACATGTATCCCAGAAATTAAAGTAAGATGTTTAAAAAGAAACAAAAGTGGGGGAAAACAAGTAATGTTAGAAATTACATTCAATTTGATGTGATGGAAATGGTAGTTTACCTCTGTGGCCTTCCCCCCTAAAACATAGAAGTCTGCTTGAACATCAGAACAACAGCAGAGATGGCACAATTGAGACAAATTCTACACAATATCTGACTAGTACTATTCAAAACTGTCAAGGTCATCAAAAACTGGGAAAGTCTGAGAAGCTGTTACAGTCAAGAGGACCACAAGGAGACAAGATAACTAAGTGACTATGGTATTTTAGATGGAATCATGGAACTAAAAAAAGAAGTAAGATAAGAACTGAAAAAAATCTGTAGTTTACAGATTTCAGTTTGTAATAATGAAACAATATTCATCCGTTAATTGTCTAGCAATGGCATTTTCCTAAGGTTAAGATGTGAATGGCAGGAGAAACTGAATCTGAGTTATGTGGGAATTCTTTGTGTAGTCTTTGCAATGTTGCTATATTTTCATAATTGTTGTGTAACAATATTTTATTTTAAAATATTCCTTTACCTAATTCTCATGGTATTTAATTCACTTAGCTTCTGGATTTACTAAATGAGAATGCACTGGACAGGAATCTCACAATATAAAAGCTTTTCCAGTTATGCTAATAAATTGCCACATTTATGTTAATTTTTCAGGGCCTCAAAGTAGTTTAAGCCTGAGAATAAGAACAAAAGTTTAGGAGCCTAAGAAATATGATTTAAATGTAGCTTTTCTCTTTCTATTTAAGTGAACTTTAGTTAAGTAATTTATATAAAGTCTCTAACCCTTACTTTCCTGCTATATAAGTCCACACTTTAATACAATAATGTTGAGCCAAGTATTTTTAACTCACACAAAGTCAAGTGCATGATCTCTGAAAACTAATAAACTGACAGAAGAAACATTAAACATTGTAACTTGCCTCCCATTCCACTTAATGTGAGATTTCACCAAAATAATCATTGAAGGGCAACCACATCTTTATTTGTAATACTGGTGCTTTCATACATGTATTTTTCATACAAAGCAAGTAAACTAGTTTATCTGGAGTTCAAATAAATGATAATCTGACCAATAGCAAAAACCAGCTGTAATTATTCTTGGAAAAATTTTTCATTCATCTCACACATGGCACCTAAAGTATCTTCCAGAGAAAATTTGACTTTATAAAATTTCCACCTTACTTACTAATGAATCCTTTAGAATAAATAATTCCATTATTCCCACTATATCAACCTAATAGAATAATGACCAAAATTCAAGGAGAAAATGCTTTTACTGTATTAGTGCCAAAGATTTAATAAGTACTCAAACTCTAACTTCTACTGAGAGAAATAATAGAAGCTCCTGCTAGCTTAACTACATCCTATTGTTATCAGTAAGAAAATTAGGGTAAATCAGTAAAGTCTTCATGTTTCCTTCATTATTAAACATTAGTGGTTTGATAATTCTATTCTAATGGTAAACCCTGCAATGTTTAATGCCTCTCATCAATTTTAGCTTTTGTTGCATATGCACAAAATAATTTGATCACATTATATTGTACTTTTCATATTTGCTTTATCTAAAATAAGCTTACTATTTAGAAGGTTATGTTATTAAAATATTATTTACCTAGAGCAATTTTTTTCTTTATTTTAGGGCAAATTATGCAGAAGACAAATCTCTTTGAACTATGCTATATATGGCTGTATAATGTACACAAAATTATCATAATTTACAATATTATTGGTATAGAGTCAAGAATAATGCATCATTTTAATATCATTGTCTCCTTTTGAATACTTGTAATAACTTATTAGACATGTTATTTTCACCACTTTTATATTATAAAGAAAATGTTCTTTCTTGAGCTTTCACCCATAAGGGCAGATTTCATTGCTTTCGTGAATATAGTATAATGGAGCTGGCATTTCAAGATCCATTTTGAAGTATAATGAATATTTCCCCAATATAAAGCATTTTGCAATATATAACCTGAGAGAAAGAGTTTATCCTCAGTTCCCCATCGGATTTAACTGAGTATGGCTATGAATGACAATGATTTATTTCCAAGGCTGACAAGCAGCACTGACTGCCGTTTTGTAAGAGATTGCTTATTTGGCTACTCTCTCACAAGAGACTCTTTGTTTCCCAGGGAATTTGTTTTTAAAATGTTTAATTATCTCTATAAGTAAAAGTTTGATAATAATTAAACCAAAGGTTAGATCATCTTGTAAAACTTCCACTGTAAAAAATTATGATACTCTCCTAGTATAGATATTACAGGGACTACTGAAAAAAGCAATTTAGACTTGCCATGGATTAATTATGGTTAATTGTAAACAATTTAAATCAGGTTATCTTACAGAAGTGGGTATAAAACCAGAATTTTTATTGTTGGAAGGATGAAAAAGAATACAATTCCTACCTGTTGGTGAAGATTATAATCTGATGTGTAGGAGAGTTCATTTATTTTCTCTCTTGCTCTCTTTTATACAAATTTTCTTCCCTGCAGGTGTAGCATATGAATTATCTCAAAATCACATTGAAAATGTGATAGGTATAATTTGTCAAGGTAGGTCAGGTTCAACCTGCATTCTCTCTTTGTCTTTTGTAGTACACCACATATACAGTGTAAAGTAACTTTTAAAAATACCAGTGTATCTACATAATTATCAAATAGTCTGCGTTTTCTCCTTACAAAGCTTCAAGAACTATTGGTTTATAACACTACCCTCTTCTCCCCAAAAATGCGTAGGTGTTTTTGAGCTACATATTATTTCCTGAAAAAAGTATAGATTATCATCTAATGCACATTAATGTATTTCTATATTTGTAGGTAATGTAGTTAATCCAAAGTATGGCACAAGCTGTCTATCTGTAATGCACTCCCCTTTTCAAAGCAAGTCTGAGGCATTTCCTTATTGTATAAACTAGTTATCTAGAAAATTGCAATTATTTCAGAAAAGTGCAATTTTTTCAAATTATGTAGGGATTATGTGCTCTTAAGGGTACTTTGAAAATGGTGGGTTTTCCAAAGAAAGTCTTAAAAGCATTTATGGGAGTCCAAAAATAAGTGCTTTCAGTAGGAGAAAAAACACTTTGATTCTGTTAAATAGATCACCTAAATTATTCTATATACAGTTTCACTCCTGAAAGCCACTTTTTTCCTAGTTCTTTTCATTTTCATTCCCATAATTGTCCTTCCTAAGATTATTATATATAATGTAATTTTGATAACATTAATGGACTGGTTTATAGAAAATATTCAAAAACAGAAAAGGTAATATAAAAAAGAAGAAGGAAGGCCAATTGGAAAATTCACCCTATTAGCAGGATTCAAGTATGAGGCCAGCTTTAAAATGTGCATTTATAATTAAATCACTGTTAGAATTCATTCTACAGCAGCACCTTGAAAATGAAGACAGAGCTTCAAAGATGACTGTTGGCCTTCATATTAAAACAAAACACCTTTTAAATTATTTACTTAATATGTTTTGTTTTGGATTCTGTTATATAAGCCTGGAGATAAAGAGAAGCCATAAGATCTATAATATCAACTTTTCAAAAATAATCAATGTGATTCAGAGATACTTTGAGTTAACAGTATCTTTCTGTTTATAGGAAATCCCTGGGCATCCAAAGTTTGGTCTATATTCTTCATAGAAATACTATAAAATACTCTCGCAACATCATTTCAATATATTATCATTTATAGACATAAAATAGAAAAATTTACAAACTTAGAAAAGAAACCTTATGAAAAAGGAGAAAAAAGTGAGCTCTTTTATAGCCTCCTCATGTACCCTAAAATTCTAGATTTGATCAATCACTTCTATAATTCAGATAATATCTTTCCCAATCATTTAACTGTGGCTGGAATAATGTTAAGGAATAGTTAAGTGATGATTAAAATATCTTAAACCAAAAGGTATATTTCTGAATACAGAATGGTAAATAGAAAAATTATGTGCCACTGAGCATCTTTTTCGACTGTTAATATTGATGTCCAATATTTTTAGATTGGAGAAGATTGTTTCTATGAATGCATAAGAAGTCACAACATATTTTGAGATTTTAATGTATTTTTGAGAGTTTAAGTACTTGATACCATTTTGTGCAATGTCTTAAAATGAAGACCTGCCATAGAAATAATGTGTATTCAGTACTTATACATTATTACTATAATTCTAAAGACAGATCAAACATCTTTTGGTGCCAAAAAGCTTATGCCATATTGCTCATATGATTAGTATATTTTTTAAGTGTACTGATTTTGTCATAAATATTTAATCATTTCTTAGATATACTTTCCCTCTTCTTTCTTAACTCATATGGTATAATCTGTATAGAGGGGGTTTATATGTTTGTAAGTGTACATGTCTGAATAACAGTTGTGCTTATACAAATCAGAAAAGTTAATTTCCTTTTACTCATGATTAATGAAAATGTTCATTAAGTCAGAAGTTGAAAAATGAACAACTGAGTTGGTAGTATCCCAATGTAGTTTAGCTGTAATATCAGCGGTTAGGTAAAATGTTTGTGATACATGTATCAATATGTATATATGTGTGTGTGTATATATATACATATACACAATGTGTATATGTCTACGTATATATGTAGACATATACTGAAAAAACATATATATATATACACACACACATATGTATATATATATATATATATATATGTGTGTGTGTATCACAAACATTTTAATTAACCTCTGATATACTACTATACTGCTACTAAAGAAAACAATAAAATATTTCATATGGAAATATGTATGAAATATTTTTTGTTTTCTTCAGTAGCAGTATAGTAGTTGTGGCATACCTTGGTGTTTTCTAATGAAGTGAAAATTTAGAAAATAATGAAATATCCTATATATAGGACACCATATTATGTTCTCAAAACATCAGTTTCTTCATTATAAAACTGAGATAATAATGCCTGACATAACAGTAGATGTGATGATCAAATGAGATGTATATGGTAAACGGCATGGTAAAGACGTGTTGTAAAATTGTATCATTTCATAAACTGAAACAGACTTTTCCAAACACAGAAATCACAATGTTTTTTCCCTCTGTTCTATTTAAACCCAAATATGATCACCGGAGAGCTAAATGGACATGAGATAAAGAAGGTTGCAAACACTAAACAATAACCCTTGATTTCTGACCTTCAGCATCAATCTCAAGAGAGGTCCCATTGCTTTCTCAAGGTGCTAAAAGGCTCTAACGTTGTTTTTTTTTTTTTTTTTTTGATACAAAGTCTTACTCTGTTGACCAGGCTGGAGAGCAGTTGTGCGATCTCGGCTCACTGCAACCTCCGCCTCCTGGGTTCAAGCGATTTTCCTGCCTTAGTCTCCCAAGGAGCTGGGATTACAGGTGTGTGCCACCACACCCAGTTAATTTTTGTATTTTTAGAAAAAAAAAATATACATACATTCTTTTTTTCAAAAGCATAGGCACTTGGCTGTCATCCAAAACTTGGATTTTTTAAAAGATCCCTTTGAAAATTTGGATAATGATAATTCAATTTTATTTATAAAATCATCATAATGTTATTTATAGCCAGCATTGTTTAGTCATTTAGCTTACTCTAGAGTTTACAATGTAAGTGCTTACTGGAGCACAGTTACCAAAACCTATGGGCATCTAAACAGTGAGACATAAATAAACCTCTATGAAATTAATGAAAATGGGTTGCTTAGTTGCAATTATTGATTGAAAAGTTTAATTATAACTTAAATAGAAAGCACCAAACACATGTATACTCTGCATTTCTACATAGTTTAGAAAAGTGATTTATCTCTATTAAGAATTTCAACTAAAATAAAATCACCTGAAAATCACACTGAAACAGTTTACAAATCTAAAGAGTGATTCATATTTTTCTTCTATGAACTTCTGAATTATATGAATTCATGGAGGTTATCTGAATCAGCTAGAAATCTGTAATACCAAATCTATGAGTGTGACACATAACAGACCTAGTGAACTGAAGTGAATACATGTTTAGATGTGTGTGATTTGTGTGATAAGCAGGTGCTATATATAAGCAGGTGTAAAATTAGGGTTTTATTCAAACTGTTTTCTAATACATAAATCTTACTGAAAAAAAAAGTCATGTTTCAAAATCAGCATTATAACAGTGCTAACCAAAGTTGGAATTTCTACCAAGATAATAGGTTTTCTACTTCCTCCTTTACACCCCTTCTGAAAGGCAGCAAAATTCAATGTTAATACTAATCGGAAGGATTTAATAATGGGACTCACAGCAGAAAAACAGAAACTCTATTGGAATGCAAATATAACATTCATGGTAGAAGTTATTAAAACTACCAATCTATTCAGCCAGTCTGTAGAGAAAAAAATGCCCCTTCATTCTGAATTTAGAGTATTAAAAGGATGCACACATATGTTTATCGTGGCACTGTTCACAATAGCAAAGACTTGAAACCAACCCAAATGCCCATCAAGGATAGACTGGATAAAGAAAATGTGGCACATACACATCATGAAATACTATGCAGCCATAAAAAAGGATGAGTTCATGTCCTTTGCAGGGACATGGATGAAACTAGAAACCATCATTCTCAGCAAATTGACATAAGAACAGAAAACCAAACGTTGCATGTTCTTACTGATAAGTGGGTGTTAGACAATGAGAATACAGGGACACAGGGAGGGGAACATCACACACAGGGGCCTAGGGGGTGGGGAGCTAGGGAAGGAAATGAGGCGGGTAGGGGGACTGGGGAGGGATAGCATTAGGAGAAATACCTTATATGGATGATGGGGTAATGGATGCAGCAAACCACCACCATGGCACATGTATGCCTATGCAACAAACTTGCATGATCTGCACACGTACCCCAGAACTTAAAGTATAATAAATAAATGTTTTTTTTTTAAAGGATGCTGGAGGTTTACATTTTTGCAAAACCATAAACTTAGAATTATCTGTATGATTGAAAACCCTAACTTGTTTTTTTTCCCATTAAACCAGTGGCTATAAAGAATTTATGGTTATCTTGAGGATTTGATGACTGCGATCTAATATAAGACATTAATGCTTAGTTTGGCCTCGTCCATTGTCGGAATGAACCATGGGACTATTGTGACACAATAAAGATTTACATTTTTAAGGGCTCTGCTATTCAACATATATACCATGAATAACAGAGTTGTCCTAAAAGTATTACATTCTGGATAAGACGAGAAACTGATTATCAAAATAGAAACTTGGGTTCTTTAAAATTTAAAATTGACCCCAGCTTTATCTAGTCAGAACTGTTGAATGTTTATGACAGCTGAATCCTAAACACAGCCTTCCTTCTTTCTTAGAGAAATTTAATTGTTATAAACTCTAGACTCTTTTGCATTATGATTATTGTAAATAACACACAACCCCAACAATAATGATTTTTCATTCAATGCTCAAAACATTTCTCAATTCTATTATTTTTATTTAAAATGAAGGTTCCAGCAATATGCCCACAAGGATTAAGTCACTATAGTTCAATAAGTTGCATGGCCTGAAAAATTTATTTCACTCTTCCCTTATTCTCAGCATTTTTTTTTTTTTTTTGCTTTCTGGGGAAGTCTCTCTGTGCAATGAAAGATCTTTTTTTTTTTACTGAGTGTGCTTCTGAATTATTTGTGAATCACAGCTGACTTGTCTACTTTTTAAAATATACATAATATTTTAATACATATATTTATTTATAAATTTATTTCTAATATATCATATATTATACTTATATATTTTAAATAAATATATTATTTATAATTTAATATATAAGAATTAATATATGATTTATAGATGTTATATGTAAAATATGTATTTTAAATATATATATATATATATATATATAAAAGCAAATGGAAAGTGCTGAGAAGTTGGTGAATGCCTTTCTTTTAGTCAGTATTTTTGCAGGACTCTGAGAAATCTAGTAATCGAGGCATCTGTTTAGAACAAGTCACAGTGTCTGGCTTTTGACTGAGATTCCAGGCCAGTGTCAACAGCAAAGTTAAGAAAATCATTACAGATTGCATTTTATACAACTGATGGTATTTTAGTTTGGCTGTAGAAGGAATTTTCAAATGGTCTTGTCTGTGTATGTCTATAATACAGCAGTTGATAAAATATACATTTGCTTTTAACCTATGACTTAAGTTACAGAATTGAAGCTGAATAATCTCTGTTGCAGCTTAATTTTAAATGAGAAAACCATTATTACTAAAACAAAATAACAAAATAGCCAATTACAATGGCCTTTTACATTTTTAATATGTTTTATTTTATCACTAATAAAATAACTCATCTCAGAAATACTGTATCCTACTTGGTAAATAAATTAATAAGATAAAGTAATAAATGTATGTGGTTATTAAATATTAACATATTTTTAGATAAAAATACTATTTGTTTAACCATACTTTATCTTTTTATATGTAAATTACAGTTTTTTGAATTCTGAAGAATGACTTATATCTTTAAAAAATCACTTAATAGAAAATTTTTGGCTGTATACACTATAAAATAATTTCTAGTATAGCTTATTGTATAATGTTTCAAACCTGAAAGTTATGTGTCATTATCTGTTACATTTGATCCTATACTAATTATTCTTGTCACTTAACATAAAAATGTGTTTTTGTAAGTAAAACTTAATTTATGTTTTGTCATCATCTAGCTTATATATATATTAATTTAGAAAATCAGTAATTTTGTAAAAGTTAAAAATAAAATTACCAATGATCCAACAATCTCACTTTTGAATATATATCCAAAGGAAATAAAATCAGTATGTCAGAGAGATACCTATGCCATCATGTTCATTTCAGTATCATCTACAATAGCCAAGATACAAAGAAAACTTCAGTGTTCAGTAATAGATTAACAAATAAATACATTGTGGTGTATATATACACACACCATGAAATACTATTTAGCCTTAAAAAAAGAATTCTCTCAATTTACAGCAACACTGGTGAACCTGGGAGATATGCATAGAAAGACAAATATCATATGATTTAACTTATATGTGGAATATAAAAAAGTTAGACTTATAGAAGCAGGCAAGTAGACATTAGGGTGAGAGAGTAGGTTAGGGAGACGTTGGTCAAAGGATATGAAATTTCATTTAGAAGGAGTTAAGTTTAAGATATCCACTGTACAACACGGTGACTATAGTTAATAACATTGTCTTATATATTTGAAAATTGCTGAGATAATAGATTTTAAATGTTCCCATCACAAAAAAAAAGATAAATATGTGAGTTAATGCGTATGTTACAATTAGCTTGATTTAGGTATTCCACAATCTACATATATACCTAAATATCATGCTGTACACCATAAATATATAAAATCATTTTTGTTATTTAAATAACTATTTTAAAAGAAGAACTATTGTAATATATGTGTTCTGCATTACTAAATATCTAATTTAATGATTATTTTGAAAAGGTTTCCCTTAGGAATTTTGAATCAATTAATGGACCTAATGGAGACAGCTAAGCATTCATTTTAGCTGCAAATAAAATTAACTAAAAGTATCATTGGTAAAAAAACAAAAATGACACATATTTAACCTTCTTGATTATTGCTATTTAGAATACGGTCAGTATTCCTTAGTGTAAAGAAATGTAAAACCTTCAATTATTTTGAAAGATAGTGTCTTAGTCTATTTTGTGAAGCTATAACGGAATTCTTGAGACTTGGTAATTTATAAAGAAGATAAAATATTTTCCTCATAGTTTTGGAGGATGACTGGAAAGTCCAAGATCAAGTTTTCAGCATCTGGTGAAGACTATCTTGCTGTATCATCTCATAGTGGAAGGCGAGAGGACAAGAGAGGGTCAGAGAGAAAGTAAAAAGAAGGCCAAACTTGTCTTTTGGTAATAACCCACTCCCACAATAGCAAACTCACTCCCACAAATTCATCTACTTTGGGGGGTAGTGCTCCCATGATGCAAACACCTCATCTCTCAATACCACCACATTGCCCACTGCTCAGATCCCATTGTGAGATCCAGTGCTGAACAGGCCATGGATTGTCTGTGGCCTGGGGGTTGAGTACACCTGCCCTAGTTCATTGCTGTTAACTTCTGTCTTCTATAGAGCCCTAGTTAATACACACAATTCAACTAAGTTTTTTTTTGCATTTTATAAGAAGGATGAGCTTTCTTCCAGTTTCCCAGTAAGACAATCTTCATTTTTGTCTGAAACTTCATCAAAATGGTCTTTACTATCCATATTTCTACCAACATTCTGATCATAACCACTTAAGTAATTTCTGAGAAGTTCTAGTCTTCCTACAGTTCTTCTTTTCTGACTTCTCACCAGAATTTCTCCTAAAGTTATATTCATGGCAATCCAGGCTTTCTCTGCTCCTCCAAATACTTTTGGCCTCCTCCCGTTACTCAGTGCTGAAGCCCCTTTGACATTTATAGATATTTGTTAAACCAACATCCCACTTCTCTAGTACCAATTTTCTGTCTTAGTCCATTTTGTGTTGCTATAACAGAATACCTGAGACTGGGTAATTAAAAAAATAATTTCTCACACTTCTGGAGGCTAAGATGTCCAAGATCAATTATCTGGGGAGTCTTCCTGCTGCTTCATTCCATTGTGGAAAGAAAGAGGGCAAGAGAAAGACAGAGAAAGAAGAGAAGGCTAAAGTCATACTTGTAAAAGGAACTCACACTCATGATAATCAATCCATTTTTGAGAGTGGTACCTCCTTTACACAGAAGTCTCACATTTGAGTCCCACCTCCCAACACGGCCACACTGAGGATTAAGTTTCCAACACATTAGGGTAAATGTCTAAACCAGATAGGTGGTCTGAAAACTACAAGAAACTCTGTTTAGGGACCATTATAAGCCAATATTTAATGCAAGGATACCTGTATACACTATCTCAGCAACATAGCCTTTTAATTCATGCTTATAACAAAAGTGTGAATGATAAAATAATTAAAGCCTTCTGAAGTAGTCTTTAAATCTGGAGTAGGGGAGAGTGTGTGTGTGCGTGTGTGTGCATGTGTTTAATAAACATGGTAATAGTCTCTGGAGTTAAAGTATGTGAATATTAATCTCAATTTAGAGTGTTTTTTCTAAATGTGAGACTTCGGCCTATTTCTCAGCCTTGAGCATTGGTGCCATTTCTATAAAGCTAGTGATTTATAATAATTTAATACATAAAGTAGCTTAGAGAATTAAATTATACAGTGTATTAAATTTTACTATTATCTGATCTTAGCAAGCGAGTGCTTAGGGAATAATCCATAAATGTTAGTTTTTGAAAAGTGGATAAGCAATGTTATGTTTTACATATTGCTTTCAAAGAGTACAAAGTAGCACTGTTAGCAGAAATTTCACATGTTAATATGACTTATGAAGTGATTACAATGTTTTTCCACAAATGACAATTATAAAATTATATAATTGACATATTCACCTCATGTATGCTTCAGGCTCTTTACCTCCCCACATAAAAAGTTTCCTGATAAGAGTAAATTTTATCTATGCTGTCATTGGATTTCTAGAATTGTCAAATATTAGAATATTTAATCTACTAAGAAGCCTTAATCATTTCTGAATCCAAATTCTTATTTTATAAATGAGGAAAGCTGTTACTATTAAATATATTTTACCCATATAAATAGCTATGATATAATTTTAGACCTCTGAATTTCTACCACAGTGACAGAATATATCTTTAAAGACTAGCAATTCAATGTATTCACAAGGCAGAAATGTATTTGTAATATGTTGTCTTTAGAGACATTTGATAGATTTGTTTTCTTCTTCACCAAGACACTTGGTTGTTAATAATTTCAGGGTTGGTGAGTCACTAGCCACTATTAGATTAATAAAACAGACATAATAAGGTTGGGATGAGCCAATTTTGTTCTTTGTATGTATATGTACATGTGTGTGTCTGTGTCTGTGCCCACACAATAAACATACACTCATAGTAATGAACAAATCTACTCAAACTAATCTCAGAGTTTTACATTTATAAATTAAAAGAAGAGATTTGCAACACATACAAACAAACTTGAGGTTTCCAAATGTACGTAGAAATCCCATAAACCATTAAGAAAACGAGAATGTTTCTTGCAACACTATAAATAATAGTTAAGATAGGGAATCAACTTAACATATATATGTCTTAAAAGACATATATATGATTTGCTGTCATAACATATTAAAATATAAAGTCAAAAAGAAGGATAGATAATGTCAGAAGAAAAAAAAAGGAATTAAAGTTGAGAAGATAACAAAATGAATATAACAGAGCCCAGCTCATTGCCTGGTTCATTGGAGGTGCTTAGTAAATGACAAATGATTTAAAAATGGAAATATGTTTGATTTTTAAATTCATGTTTCAAATTATCATTTTCATTTTATTTAAATTTAATTTAAAGTTAAATTCTAATTATTTATCTTAAATTTACTATAAAATTTTAATTTTTTTAATTTTTTTACTTACAGTTTTAACTTTCTTATTATAATTTACTTTTTGAAAAATGTTATAGCTTTCCAAATTCTGTTACAGTCTCATATGGTTTGGCAGTGTCCCCACCCAAAATCTCATCTTGAACTGTAATTCCCATAATCCTCATGTGTCAAGGGATAGACCAGGTGGAGGTAATCGAATCATGTGGGTGGCTTTTCCCATGCTATTCTCATGATAGTGAGTAAGTTCTCATGAGATCCAATGGTTTTATAAATGTGGGGTAGTTTCTCCTGCATCCTTCTCCTTCCTGCCGCCTTGTGAATGAGGTGCCTTGCTTTTCCTTTGCCTTCTGCCATGATTGTAAGTTTCCTGAGGCTTTCCCAGTCACTGAGGTCCCATTTCCTTCTCATCTGTTAGCCAGAAAGGGGTCTCTCCTCCTAAAGAACACTCCCTTTCATTCTCATGCTTTTCTTCTGGATCCCAGCTATGCTGAAATGTGAGTTAATTAGATATTTTTCCTTTATAAATTAAATCTTTTTCCTTTTTAAGTTACTCAGTCTTGGACAATTCTTTATAGCAGTGTGAAAATACATAGCCCTTATTAAAATGATGTATATAAATAAAAATTTAAAATTAAGAGTCAAATATATAAATTGATTATTACAGAAATGTATTTAATCAAATATTCAATAGAATATTAAAGAAATAATTTTGTGTTAAAAATGAATGATTAGTTTAACAATATGAAGCTATGCATTAACATTTAAAGTTAGTAATTTTACTTAATAGTAAACGAGCCCTACCTAAGCTTATTTTTATTGCAACACACATGTGAAGAATGGTTACTGAATTTTTTCAGCTGAAGATGATGTAAATAAATGATAAAATGAAAATAAGAAAGTCTATTCTTATAATTCACTTCCATGTAAAATAGAGCTAAAGCATGAATCACCAGTTCCAAGAACTTTAAAAAAAACTGTTGGGACTATAAAACATTCAGTTTTGAATTTAACAGTTTCTATATCCTGCCATTCATTTGAATAATTTGCTAATGGAAAATAAAAAAAGATAAAAAATATGACCATCTCTTTTCCTACAGTTCTCCCTCTACACTTCTCCTGCACCTGTGTATTTAAGAGTTTGTTTCAGAGTATAATCTTAGTCTTTTGTTCTGGATCAGCTTAGAGACAGAAAAAATACACACACACAAACACATACACACACATAGACACACACACATATATATATATATATATTTAACCTAAGAGGTTCTGTCATTACTTTTCCTAAAAAGGTGTTATAAAATTCCCAAGACTCTGGAATAACTCATTGCCTGTTACTTATCCATCAGATACTGTTCTTCTAATCCAACTTTAACCATTAGAAATGAAGGTCATTTAAAGGGATCTTTCTTTCTGTGTCTTATCTGACAGAGGATAATGAAACCCCACATTTTGTTTGGAAATGAAACATAAGAGGCATAAAGTTTGAGTTATACAAGTGAATAAGTTAAAGAGATCTGCTGTACAGTAAGACTAGAGCAATCAAAACAGTATGGTACTGGTACCAAAACAGATATATATACCAATGAAACAGAACAGAGGTCTCAGAAATAACACCACACATCTACAATCATCTGACCTTTGACAAACTTGGCAAAAACTAGAAATGGGGAAATTATTCCGTATTTAATAAATGGTGTTGGAAAAACTGGCTAGCCATACACAGAAAATTGAAACTGAACCACTGCCTTACACCTTATATAAAAATTAACTCCAGATGGATTAAAGATTTAAATGTAGACCTAATGCCATAAAAACCCTAGTAGAAAACCTAGGCAATACCATTCAGGACATAGGCATGGGCAAAGACTTCATGACTAAACACCAAAAGCAATTGCAACAAAAGCCAAAATTGACAAAAGAGATGAATTAAACAAAAGAGCTTCTGCAAAGCAAAAGAAACTATCATCAGAGTAAACAGGCAACCTACAGAATGGAAGAAAATTTTTGCACTCTATTCAACTGACGAAGGGTTAACATCTAGAATCTACAAGGAACTTAAACAAATTTACAAGGAAAAAAACAACCCCATCAAAAAGTGGGCAAAGGATATGAAGAGACACTTTTTAAAGGAGGCATTTATGTGGCCAACAAACACAAAAAAAGCTCATTATCACTGGTCATTAGAGAAATACAAATCAAAACCACAATGAGATAATATCTCATGCCAGTTAGAATGGTGATCATTAAAAAGTCAGGAAACAACAGATGCTAGAGAGGATGTGGGGAAATCAGAATGCTTTTACAATGTTGGTGAGAGTGCAAAGTAATTGAGAAGTTTTAGGGGCAGACTTGCCTTTTTATAATGTTCTGGTCCATCTACTCAAACTGCATATTCTATTAATGTTTCTTGATGTTGTTATTACTCATGGTTATGATAAATGTTTTCTAGTGGGCTCAGAATTATATATTCATGGCTTTTCAATACCTGAGAAAATAACTCCTTTATCTAATGTATCCAGACAAAGATCCTGTTTAGGCCATTTATTGACCCTGATTAATGTCTCCATCTATAAACACAAATATAAAAATGATCATAAAACCTTGTTCTAGCAAAGCTCTGATTAATCTCATGCCTTGTTTAGAGGAAGTTAATAGCGACAGTGTTCATGGACAATACTCTGACTGTTACCTGTTGTTTCAAATTTTGAACATTATTAACATTTAAGTCTTGCTACCCGCATAAAACTGTAGTCCATACAAATAAGAATATTATACATAAACACATATAAGGAGCTTATTTAAATAGCAGCAAAATGTTAAATAACCTGAATTTTTATAATTATATGAATATTTTAATGAAGTAAACTACACTTACATACACCCATGCAAGTAGAGAGGGATATTTTATGTATATAAAGGACTATAAAGGCATACATTAAACTGATAGCTTTCTTTATCTCATAGAGGATAATTGGATTCAGTGAGGTAAACCTTATTATATTTTTCTTCATGCATTTCTAGACTGCTTACTTATTCTAATGCATGTGTATTCCCACATAGTAGGAGCAAGAAAAAATAGCATATGTATGTAGATACATGAAAAAAATGAAGAAAGTAAAGTTCCTTCAATGTTATACCAGATAGAGAAAACTGACAAGAGTTGACATTATGAAAAATAATAATAAAGTGTTTCAACAAGAATGTATGCATATGAATTGGTATTATATTATATACATGGAATGGGACTGTTAGTCTTTATTTTATATAGTGAATACATTTCTATTTATGTATCATTGAACATGTGATAGAATATAATGAGATAATATATTTTCTTACAACCACAAACTGAATTCAGGCAACTTTCTTCTAAATTTATATTTCTAGGCATAGATATCCCTTATTACCAAGACTTGTAGATTTATATCATTCTGTAAACTGGTCATTTCGTTTCTTCAAGGATTGGGAGTGGACTAATTGAGGAATGTTGAATAATTATCAGATGAGTTGACTTTATACAACAAAAATAAAAAAAAAAACTTTTATAAATTGCTTAAATATTTAATTTCTTCATGCATGAAATTTAAAAAAAAACAAATATGTAGATAGCACATTTCACAAATATATATTCATGCCCTAATCCTTCAAACCTATGAAAGTGTTATTTTACATGGCACACTGGACTTTAGTAGTGTAACTAACACTATGGACTAAAATAGTTACTTAGATTATGTAGAATGAGCCCAAATTAAGCACATGATCCCTTAAAAACACATAATATTCTCTAGTCGGATTTAGAGAGATACAGTGGAAGAAGTTAGAACTGAAGTAAGGGATAACTGATCTGCTGTTGCTGAAGGGAGCCACACAGAAAGCATAAGAGGGAAAGGGAGTGTTCTTTAGGAGCAGAGACCTGTTCCTGGCTAACAGATGACAAGGAAATGGGGACCTCAATTCTCCAACCACAGGCAACTGAATTTGGCTAACAACCTGAATGGGTTTGCACCTTCCTCAAATCTGCTAGATGAGAATTGAGCCTGGCCAACACCTTGATTGAGAAGAAGACACAGTTGAGTAACTCTTTGCCTGGACTTCTGACCCATGGAAGTGTGAGATAAAATGGATGTTGTTCCAAGGTACTGTGTTTATGGTAATTTTTTACAACTGCAAATAAAAATTAATACATCTGGTGAAATCACCCAATTGTATGGAGTTAATTAGTCTTAGAAAATTTACCATGAAGTTACATTGCTAAAGTTAACTGTAATTGTTAGTTGACTAGTATTGTCTACATTGAAAATTATTTAGGCTAAAATGATTTGCATCAGAGTATTTACAGCCTTGTAAAACTTTATTTCTGTGTATTAGAAAATACTCAAGTGACATTCATGAGGAAAATCTTGTCCATGTTCACAGACATTTTCTTAGCCCGCTTCCAAATGGAAAAGTGATGGATCTCAAGATACCTATGATTCTTCCCTATGAAAAGGAATGCCTCACTAAAGGAAAGATCAAAATCAATATCACCTCAGATATTCCAATGTTTTATTTCTAATGTTAACTATCATTGATGCAATGTATCTGAAGTAAAAAGTAAGTTTATAACCCTTTATCTAGATAGCTTAAGGTTATGCAGCTGATTAGAAAGCTGCAAATGTAAAATTGTTATTTTAGTCACTTACAAAAATCATTTCCCAACAAGGGATACTTTTCTATTGCCATTTACTTCATCAAAAATTATTCATAAGCATTTATGAAATCAATATTCTTGGATGTCAGTAGCAGGGAGTGCTTAGTTTTTCCTGCCAACTCTGTAAATCACATAACACATAGTGTTTCCTTATTTGCTTTTGCTGCAATGATGCTCAAAACAATTTTGTCTTTTGGCTATATTATTTGAATAAGATAATCCTGCAGGCATTATATGTAGTAAAGTTATCCTAAATTGATGTTTGTTTGTTAAGTAGCGTTACATTTTAAAAATCTGATTGTATTATTTATTATTTTACTTTTTGTCCATATTTACGAAAGTGTTTACAAATAAATTGCCCTCTAACTCCTACATGTATTTTTGAGTATCATAACATTCATGCAATAAGTGAATTTTTTTTCCTGTTTCCCATCAATATGGTTTGGACAAATACATTTTATCATGGAGTGTATATGATTTTTTTTTAATTTCAGTGATCTATTATAATAATAGGTTGAAAATTGGAGAAAACTCTTCAATGTTGAAGGAAACTCTAAGAGAAACCTAAACCTCATGAGATTTCATACTAAGATTTCATAACCAGTCATCTGATTAATCAGCTAATATGGTTTGAAATCAGGTCTGATTAATTAGCTTAATATGAAATCTTGTGAGGTTTAGGTTTCTCTCAGAGTTTCATTCTTGATTCCTCATGTCTTACCTTTTCAGTGATAGATTTAAAGTTCAATACAAATGTAGAGTTAAATCAATCTTTTTGGTCTCCATTGCAAAGCTGTGATAACTGATTTATGATAATATGTTAAATCTCAAAACCATTTTAAATAGAGATTCAGCATCACAATGTCATAAGATGTAATAGCATTGTATGTGTGAATGCTCTCAGACACAACATACACATATACAGCCTACTGTGTTTATGAAGGAAGTTAATCAATTACAGCTCAACATAAATTCTAAGGCATGAAAACAATTATCTCCAAAGTTATGAAACAGTCAACAAAATTTTGGTAAAGGGAAAATCCAATACTGCAAAAATATTATTCAGTTTTATCCAGATAGTTCTGTTTTAACTTATGTTCACCAATGTGAATCTGACAAACATTGCAAAGAAAAGAATAATACATAAAACTTCAAAGAGCAGTGAAAAAGGAAAAAAAAAAATCTCCTAACCTTTTTTGTAGACCTAAGGTTTTGTGCCTTGAGCCATAGCTTTCAATTATTAAATAAAGGCATCATATTCGGGATCAAAAATATGAGATGATGAGATGTTTTTACTTAAGAAATGGTAGTGAAAAAAATATATTGTAGTAGTACCAGAAGTCAAAGAGATATGCTTTGAAATATCTATTTAAGAAAAATAAAAGCAGTGCCTCTAAAAGGCTACAGGTAGACTAGTATAAACCAAGCTCTACCTGTCCATTAAGCTGAATACCATGGAAAAATCAAACTCAATATCACATAAAATATTTTCATTGATAGAGACATTATGTTTTTCCTATCTTCTCTGTATGCTGCATAATTTATAATTGTACTTTTATGTCTGTGGTCAATATAATCTGCTGGAAGGATTGGTAGGTCTAATATTCCATAGAGCAGTTACACGGTTTTGTTAAAATTCAATGCCACTGGCATTCAGGTCAAGTTGGAGTAAGGGGCTCATGCTTTGATCACCCTCTCTGTTCTAAACACATAATAATGATTGATAAAATATTAAAAAGGAAATTCAAAAGACACTGCTGGGCTCAAATACAAGATAAAAAATCTCTGTGTACCAGAAAAAAAAAAATAGAAGCACAGAGTAATGAGCCAGACTGAAGCTGTAGGCTTACTGAGCACTAGGCCCAAAAGAAGGCAGTGCTGGCCAGGAGTTCAGCTCCTGCAGGGTAAATGCTGCCAAATTGCTTCATGCAAAATAAACAACTCTGAATTGTACTAACAAAGTGAAGCCAGGCAATGCAATCTGAACACTCTTACTCCATAAGCTTTCGAATGGAGACAAAAAATAAAGTAATATTACATATGTGACGTCAGTCACTGCCTGGATCTAAAAAATCCAGGGAGGTGATTGGATAAACAAAGCCTCCGAAAAGCAGTTAAGCCAAATGACTAGCTACCTCTATGTCTGGATTTGTCGTATTCCTAGCATAATCAAATGATAAAAAAAAATAAAAAATTTATTGAAGACTTGGTTCTTTATTGTGGGCCCGTAAGGATGAGTAGAGGCAACTGAAGCATTGTTAGGAAGCAAGAAATGATCCCAGGATGGGGGGCAAGAAAGAACCCATCTCCAAAACCCCAAGAAATGTAAGTACTCACTCATGACAAAACGTCTCACAATAGTTTAGTACAAAGATTGCCAACATCATAAACTATATTTATAATAAAACCTTTATACTAGAATTTTATAACAGATTCTTATAGAGGCTTTAATTTTGTAAAAATATTCAAAAAGAAATATAGGTACATTAATTCCTATTCTTTTGAAAAAGTAATTTTTAAAGAAAAACAGAAATGAATAAAGGTAAATATGAAACAAGAAATCTTTAAAAGGAAGGAGTTATTAAAAATACAGTAAGTGAGAAAAATTCTAAAGTTAACTTAGTGGAAGAATAGAACAATGAAAACAAGTTAGCATTGAAGAACTCACACAAAATGCAACAAAGAAGAAAAACAAGCAATTTAAAAACAAATATGAACAAATATTTAAGAAACCTAGGGGTAGACTGTGAGACTCTGTTTTAAAATTACAGTATATTTGTTCCAGAAGAAAAGAAAACAAGTAATAGCAGAAGCTTGGCTTTCTAGCCTCAAGGTATTCTAAAATCTGTGGTTTCCTACATGATCAATGAGGAGGGAAAAGGCTATGCTTCTAAAGAAAAGTATACCTGTTATTAGATTGTAACCCCATGTATAGTTTTCAAGTTATTTTCATCTGCCTATAGATTGAACTAAACCCTTAATTCTTCTAATTTTCTTCAATGTTTGGCTACAACTCAATCTAGATGATGTTTCCTGGCCCTCTTCTTTCAATCCAGACTAGGGATGCTCCAGGGACATTCAAGGAATTTCCACTTCCTAAATCTAACCAACTATGGAAATTAAATATTAAAGCTTGGGATAAACCAGACCTGTGAGATACTATGGTCAGAAGTTAGACCTATTGCTCAGAGACTTCCTTTTTTTCCAAGCAGTTGATGCTGTCTCTTCCTTTGTAAAAACCATAGAGAAGATAGGCACGAGGTCATCTTTCACTGCGTTCCATACTCTGTTGAGGCTGTCTTCAATCCACATCGCAAGGCACCTAGCAAATTATGGGTTACCTGCTGAAACACTGACAAAATGGCCCAAGGGGGAAAGCAATATTCTCAGGGCCCCTCTCACATCAGTGCCTACTATGTACATAAACTATGTAAAATTTGTCCATAATACAAAACTGCAAAAATACGACATTCCTCCAAGGGCCATTTCCCACTATTGAATGGTCCTTTTGAAGTATGGCAGCAAGATTTTATTTGGCTCGCCACCTCTCAAGAAAACTAGAATATACTAGTTATGCTTCACATAAAGCTTGTTCAACTAGTGATCCGTGGACACATGCAGCCCAGGAGCCCAACACAAATTACTAAACTTTCTTTAAATATGAGATTTCTGCACAGATCTTTTATTGTTGTTAAGCTCATCAGCTATCATTAGTGTATTTTGTGTGTGGCCTAAGAGAATTATTCTTCCAATGTGGCCCAGGAAAGTCACATGTTTTCAGGTTGAGTTAAAACCTATCCCTAATAGCAGGCTATAGGCAAGGCAGCAGCTAAGGTCCTACAGGAAAAATTATACCAATCTGGAGAGTCTCTCTCCAGAGCTTCATAGAGACTGAGGAACTGATTTGACAGGGAGAATTATTTTAAATGTTTGGCAAATTTAACCTATTTATCAACATATCCATCATGCTTATCACTCCCAGTCATCTAGGCAAGTGAAGCAAACCAACGTGATAATAAAAGCCCAGTTGGCAGATATCTGTGCAGCATTTAGCCTGGAATGGCCCAAGGCCCTTATCCTCACCAGGATATTTTGCCACAAAAGCAGCTTTTACCCAAATTTCTATCTATTCCATTAAGCTTGCCAGCACTACCCCCCTCCTCTAAAAGAGCTACCTGATAGTCCTGGGGCACCATCCAATGCACCTGATAACTCTTAGATTATAACTGGGAAAACTTTCAAAAATGTGATTTGCCTGAAGGAACTAACTGTAGTGAGGAGCTAGATTAGGAAGGTTTCTAAGGTGTTGAGATTCATTCAGGGTAGTTGGTAAAATGTTAAAGGAAATATTAGGGAAAGTTATAAGATTATAGTCTCAAAACTTTTGGAAGGTGAAAAAGTTTTTTTTTTTTTTTT
>NW_016107958.1:664860-687648 GCF_001604975.1 Cebus imitator | reverse complement strand
TGCCCACTTTTGAATGGGCTTGTTAGTTTTTTTCTTGTAAATCTGCTTTAGTTCTTTGTAAATTTTGGATATCAGCCCTTTGTCAGATGGGTAAACTGCAAAAATTTTTTCCCAATCTGTTGGTTGCCGATTCACTCTAATGATTTTATAATAGAACAGGCTGAAGGCAGCCAGTGTTTACCTTAGAGCATTAGGTCATAGGGTGAATAGCAGGGATAATAAAAGTTTCCCCAGTTAAGTCTGTTTATCCCACATTCCTTTGTCTCTTCTCTAACTGTTCCCTCATGTAAACTTTGTGCCAGATGGTCCTCTCGGGGGAGGTTGAAGAAAGATTACCTATTAACAGTATTTGTTCCGGGCCCAGGAACCAAACCTTTTATCATTCATAAAATCTCTCTTTTGATGATGTTAATTATCCACATGCATGTTGTTATTAAATCTATACCAACTAAATTCGAGGAGGAACAAGGAGTGGGCATTAGCTAGCTGCAATCACCCTCTGAGAGCAGCTGATGACCCCCTAGCCTGACACTTACACTGTATTCTGTGTCTGAGAGTATGTTTATTCATCTGTCACTGAGTCAGGGTCTACAATACAGACCTCAGAGGTGAGGATCTGTGTCTTACTGAGGTTTTTATTTTGACTAGGTTCTGCTTAGAATAAATATATTGTCAGAAACCCTTCCTTCACTGTTGACAGAATTTCCCACTTTACTGCTCAAGCCACTAAGGAACAGCAGAGGTCCCTAGACTCCCTTGATCATGTGTCCTAGACAACCACATTGTTTTGGACTATCCCCTCACTGCACAGGGTGGTGTTCATGCTACTGCTAACACTTGCTACTATACCTGCATAGATACTTCCAGTCCAGTTGAATTGGGATCATCTAAGGTCTCAAAATCAGCCAAATCTCTGGAAGGGGCACTTTTAGAAAGCCTCCTGGCTGGTCACTGGGTTAAATTTTCAATGACAAGATATTTTCAGCTGATTTTCCCTGGAAGAGGATTTATTTTTCCTGTGGTCTGTCATACAGGTCTTAGTGATCCTCCTCCTATTTTGCCTAAGAAGGTCTTAATAATCCTCCTCCTACTTGGGATAAGCTCCTCATTTATATTGTTTTAGCCTTTTTTAACAGATGTCTGCAGGAGACCCCCACCAGAATTGTCCTGACCTAATCCTTGAAACTCTAAACTCACCTCAACTGGAAACTAGAACTAACTTAACTCAAGAGACTTTGATTCAAATCTAACAGGCACCTGAGTGCCTCTCGTAAGTACAATAAATGACTTTAGTTGCTCAGCTTGCCACTGAACTGCTACTAGGATCCATGTGTGGGCCTAGATGGACTTAAAGCAGGTTGCTAGTGCCAAGAGCAAGTTATCAATGTCATAATGAAATGCACTGTTGTCTGGCGACAGGTTTGAACCAATTCTTCAAGGTAGATTCTGAGTGGCTAACTGGGCCTAAATTTAAAATAGAGCAAAGCAGCCATTAGCAAACTGGAGGTACCACACATGCTCTGAGTTCCGCAAAAGCCCACATCTTTTAAATTTGGGACTTTCACGACTCACTTAAGGAGTCAATTAAAGCTTGTCTACATCAGCCAGACAGGGTACTGCTGCATGGACCAATCATAACTGAGTTTCAACTTTCAATTCTTCACTTGCATAAGCAGACTTGATTGGGAATTTGGATGGGAACTTTTGCTAGAAAACCCGTATTCCCTTTGTTCCCTTGAAAGAATAGTATTTAAATTGTTAACTTCTTATGGCTTTCCCTGGAAACAAGTCAAAACAACTCCAACTGAAACATAACCTTAATACCAGTGAACATCTACAGCCAAGTGCTAAACAATATTATTCCCCTAAGGAAATCAAAAGGAAATAGCCCCAAATCAACAGGAAGTAGCTAGAATGATTATTGTGCATTTTTCCTCAAGATTGAGAAATGGATATTCAAAAGGGGGGTTTGTAGCTGCACCAGACTAATTTTGTTTATGTAATACAGTTGTAAGTTGTTTTTCAATAGCTGTGGGACCTCAGGTCATATAACCTGAGCACTCAATAAACAAAGTTATGTAACCACATGGGGAACCTAAGTGCTTAGAATGAGGTGTAGAGGCTGAATTAAGAAGCAGACATCCCATGGCAGGTTGCAGGATCCAATCAGAATCACACTCTGCCATCACCCCATGCAGGATTCAGTAAGATCATGCTTCTCAATATCATCTTATTGAAAGGTCTAATCAGATTAGCCCATTACTCTGTGTTTATAAAATCCAACTTAGTCCCCATCTTGGGGAGACAGATTTGAGCATTTTTTTTCTGTCTCCTTGCCAGTCAACTTGCAATAAACTATTCTCGCTGCAAAACCCACTGTTTTTAGTATTTGACTTTTTGATATACACAGGCATATAAACCCAGTTTGCCTCAGTAACAAAAGTCCAACATGAGCTTGCCAGAGGGAGAAGAGATATGGAATGGAACAGAATCAATATTGGAATATCTCAATCAAAGCTTTAGTAATTATGACAATCTCTTAAAGTGATAGATGAAAACAAATATCAATACCAAAACACACCAGAAGTAAACCAGAGAAAGGCCAGAATAAGAAAATCCAAAATGGAGCCAGCAGGGGAAAAAAAGACAAATTACCATTAAAAAGTTGACCACAGTACAACAGAGGATTTCTCTGTTCAAGATGCAAGGAAAAGAACAACACAAAGATATCTTCACTCTAATTGCTTTTAAGAACTCTAAATTTGACAAAACATTTTCCTAGCAATCCCATTACTGGGTATATACCCAAAGAATTATAAATTGTTCTAATATAAAGACATGCACACGTATGTTTATTGCGGCACTGTTTACAATAGCAAAAACCTGGAACCAACCCAAATGTCATTTTATACACTGGCTAAATAAAATGTGGCACATATACACCATGGGATACTACACAGCCATAAAAAACGATGAGTTTGTGTCCTTCATAGGGACATAGATTAATCTGGAAACAATCATTCTCAGCAAACTGACAGAAGAACAGAAAACCAAATGCCGCATGTTATCGCTCACAGGCGGGTGTTGAACAATTAGAACATGTGGACACAGGGAGGGGAGCATCACATACTGTGGTCGGTTGGGGTGGATAGGAGAGGGACAATGGGGGTGGAGAGGGAGGGGAGGGATAACAAGGGGAGAAATACCAGATATAGGTGATGGGGGGATGAAGGCAGCAAACCACATTGCCATGTATTTACCTATGCAACAATCCTGCATCATCTGCATATGTACCCCAGAACCTAAAGTACAATAAAAAAGGCGCTCCCAAAAAAAGAATTTTCAAAAATTTCAAGAATTAAGGTAAAATTTAGACTAACAAAAATGAAGTTTCCCAGTAAATGATATATATTAAAGAAAATCTAAGGAATGTACTTTAGTCAGAAAGGCAAATTTCCTAATTAATTCTGTAATAAAAAAGAGAGAAAACTAAGAAATTAATAGAAACAAAGATACCTGTGTGGTAATACTTTAAAAATTCATATAAATAAAATGGTTTGTGAAGTTTCAAATATTTACATAAATATATTTTATATGTGTTTGTATGTATACATATATAATAAGAACAATATTGTGTAAGATCAGAGGTTAATAATGGAAAGGAAGTATTCTAGGTTATTTTCTTATCTTTTGAGAGAACCAGATATTTACTATTTTTAGCTAATTTAAGGATGCATATTGTAATTTGGAAGGTAAACATTACAAGAATAATAAACAATACCAAAGTGTATATGTTCTGAAATGTATATGTTCTGAACCATTGCAAAAATAATAATGATAAACTGTATATGTTTTCAAAGTACACATGGTTTGACAAAAAATAGAAAATCTAAAACTAAGAAAAGAAGTTAGGGGAAAATAAAGTAGAAAGCACATAATCAAATGTCAGATTTGAACCCAAGTATATTAATATTAAATTTAGAACCACTTCAGTTCACCATTTTCTGTCTAAAAGAGCCAAATTTAAAGTGCAAACACACATACAGAATGTAAAGTAAGAAATGGAAAAAAAAAATCTAACAATCAAAAACTATCCCAATAAAAGTTGTGTAATTACCCAGCATTAGAAAACAGGATTTAAAGAAATAAGGATTTCTACATATAGAGAGACAATTGACAATGATAATTTTTAAAAAAAAATTTTCAGGAAGATATAAGAAGTCTAAATTTTTATAAATGTGATTCCATAGGAGTAGAGTTCAGCATAATTTTCTGGAAAGATGAAAATGTTCCATATATGCACTGTCTGATATAAAAGCCACTTTCCAATATGTAGATATTGAGCATCTGAAATCTGATTACTGTGAATGAGGACTGAATTTTAATTTTAATAGAAACATGTGGCAAGTGGTTATCATAGTGGACAGAATAGTCATATAACATTTAAATTCATAAAGCAAAAATCCAGAGAAGTCAAAAAAGAAATAAGAAAATAAAAAATGACAAAGGTTTTAACACACCTTTGTCAGTAACAGAGTAGTAAGGGAAAAGGAAAAAAACACTAAGTGTAAGATTTGAACACCACAAATTACAAATGTGTTCTAGTTGATGCATAGAGACTACTGCATCCTCAAATAAGAAAACATGCATAATTTTCAAGTGCAATTTTTATGAAAATTGACCATACACTGGAACATCAGCAAATATATATTTGACTTCATGCAGAATATGTGTAAGGAATCTGCAGACCTATGGATTTAAGACAACGATCAGACTAGAAAAATTTTCCATTTTTGAAATTAAATAAAACATCTGTTTGGGAGGCCAAGATGGGCAGATCATGAGGTCAAGAGATCGAGATCATCCTGGCCAACATGGTGAAACCCCCGTCTCTACTAAAAATAAAAAAATTAGGTGGGTGTGGTAGTTTGCACCTGTAATCCCACCTACTGGGAAGGCTGAGGCAGGAGAATCGCTTGAACCCAGGAGGCAGAGGTTGCAGTGAGCCGAGATTGTGCCACTGAACTCCAGCATGGCAACAGAGCAAGACTCCATCTCAAAAGGAAAAAACAAAAATACATTTGTAAATAACACACGTCTAAGATAACAACAATGGAAATCAGAAAATACTTTAAACAGAAATACAGTATAGTAGTCCACCTTGTCTGAGTTTTCACTTTCAGCAATTTCAGTTATCTGCAGTCAACAATGGTTTGAAAATATTACTAAATTGAAAATTTTATAAATAACTTATAAGTTTTAAATTGTGCATCATTCTGAGTAGCATAATGAAATTTTGCTCCATTCCACCTCATCCTGCCGTGATTGTAAATCATCCCTTTGTTCATCATGTCTATACTGTTGAAGTTACCCACTCCTTAGTCATTGGCATCGTCTGGTCTCAGCATCCAACCAACAGCATGGTCGTGGCAAGATAATCCAGGATCACCCAAATTAGATAATCCTCCTTTTGGCATATGGGCAGAAGGTCAATAGTAGCTTAATGCTAGCTCACAATGCTTATGTTGTTCACCTCACTTCATCTTATCACAAGGACACTTCATCATCTCACAGCATCATAATAAGAGATACTTTACAATAAGGTATTTTGAGAGAAAGAGAGCACATTCATATAACTTTTGTTCTTTTTTTTATTGTTGTTGTTAATCTCATACTGTGCCTAACTGATAAATTAAACTCTATCATCGGTATGTATGTAGGAAAAGCCACAGTATATGTAGGATTTGGTAATATCCATGATTTCGGACATCAACAGGGTCTCTTGGAATGTATTTCCCATGGATAAGGAAAGGCTTCTGTATCATCAAACTAAAATATGTCAAAATAAATATGTTGCAGCTGAATTTAGCTTCTAGGGAAACTTTTAGTCTTAAATGCACATTCAAGTAAAGAAGAAAGGCTGACAGTAGCCAAGGATTCAGGAAATATAATTTGAAAAAAATGCATATTAATCCAAAATATCAATAAAACAATATTAAATGGAAAATTAAACTTAATACAATAGAATATAAACTACAATTTTAATAATCAGCAAAGCAGAATCAGGTGTTTGCTAAGACTATAAAAAATAACAATGGATTGTGGAGACTTGCTAAGGAAGAAAAAAATGAAAGAAAAGGTATAAATAACCAATTTCAAGAACAAAATAGGGAATAGAATCTGGAGTGATTTCAAAGCACATAAAATAATAAAATAACTTTATCCCATTTAACTAGAACATTTAAATAAAATGTATGAATTTCTAGACAAATATAAAAAACCTAAATGTAAACGAGAATAAATCAAAATTGTAAATTGTTTTATATTATTTCAAAAGCTAAATTCATAACTACTGTAATAAAAATTACATGTTAACTAGCTAGATGTTGTCATCCCACATTGTACATACATACTTTTAAACATCATAGTGTACATGATAAGTATATGTAATTTTATCTGTCAATTTAAAATCAAATGAAATATTAAAACATAAAATAGAAAAATATGACATAACTATAAGGACTAAAGAGATTCATTGAGAGCATAAATAACATCTCACAAAAAAAGAAAATGTGAGGCTATCTATTAACATTTAAGAAAGAAATAATGACAGTCTTACACAAAGTCATCTTGGGAATAGACCAAATGGAAAAAAAATTACAGCTAGTTTCCTGAGAACAGCATAATCTAGATCCCAAAATCTGAAAGAAGAAAATTACTGGCGAATATTATTCATGAAAACAGATGCAAAAATTCTCAACAAAAATATTAGCAAACCCTGTCCAGCAATATATAAAATCTAAAAGACATCATGACCACATATGACATATCACAGAAACTAAAGGTAGACATGTAAATTTACAAAATATGTATTGAAGCATGTTTAAAAAAATAATGGGAATAATATCAATATATTAATAGGAAACTATAAATATTTTGAAATGTTATTTTCATGGAAAAATGAATCATTTTAAGTTAATGAATTTTAGCAACTATCTACCCACAGGCAAATCTCAAAATATAATGCTATTCATAAAGCAATTTATGTATAAAACATTATATAATGCCATTTGTCTAAAATGTAAATGCTGTAAAACAATTTTTATTTAATATTTGAGAGTATATAAATATGCAGTAAATGTCCACAGAAACAACACTGCTGCTAGGGGAAAGAAAGGTGAGACTGGGGGAAGCGAACAGGTGGCTTATATGGTCCTTTTTTTTCTCCTTTAAATAAAAATGTTTTTTTTTTTTTTTGAGACGGAGTTTCGCTCTTGTTACCCAGGCTGGAGTACAATGGCACAATCTCGGCTCACCACAACCTCCGCCTCCTGGGTTCAGGCAATTCTCCTGCCTCAGCCTCCTGAGTAGCTGGGATTACAGGCACGCGCCACCATGCCCAGCTAATTTTTTTTGTAGTTTTAGTAGAGACGGGGTTTCACCGTGTTGACCAGGATGGTCTCGATCTCTTGACCTCGTGATCCACCCGCCTCGGCCTCCCAAAGTGCTGGAATTACAGGCGTGAGCCACCGCGCCGGGCCAAAAATGTTAAAACTTGTGCCTTAGTGTTCACATTTTTATAACACTGTGATATATATTGTTTGTCTACTATTTTATTATCTATTCTTACTTGGATATATGGAATATTCCAAAGATGGTATAAATAGATAGTTAAAAATATAGATGCTATAATTACCAGATAGCACCATCATTATTTAGAACTGTCAGACAGTCTCCTCATATTTCAGAATGGAGGTTCAAAGAACTATTCAGGGTAATTCCTATGTTTCCTGATTACTCTAAAACCTTTATATGATAAAGCCAGTTCAAACATATGATATCACCTGAATTTAGTGTTCATTAAATTCCTCAGAACACTTATTTTTATTCTTGGCTAAAATGATTGACCTAACCATTCGTCTTCGGTTATGCACAAGAATCTGGCTTTTTCTGCCTCACAGACATTGAGATTGTTCCATTTTAATTCAAATCAATTGGCCATTTGGCACTAAAAAGGCTGGATATTATTCATGAAATAAATTTATGAAAGCATAATTTCAAGCTGTTTACCGATAGTGTTTTATTATGTTTGCTTCCTACATAATGTAAGCATTGAAATTAGGTGAGAGAAAGGAAACCATTTTCAATTTTATTATTCACTAATAACTATGGACTTGTCAGAAATTGTGCCTTATTACCAAATATAATACCTATTTTATTGCATATTTTAATGTGTTTTTGTTGGATTTTGGCACTGAGGACAGTAGATACAGAGAAATCAGTACAACTGATAGTTAATACAATATTAATTGTATGTGCATGAAAATTGTGTTCCAATTAAATAATAATGTACATTACTGGCTAAACAAAGTCAATTGATATGCATCAAAATCAGTCTCTAGGGAAAGATTATATGTAGCCTTTATTGATCAAATATACAACATGACTTCTATGGCAGAGACATTGCTAATTATATGACAGATCATTGGTTAAACTGGAACAACCTACGATACAAAGAGTTTAGAATTCAAATCAAGTAATTACTAACATTATAAAATCCTGGATATCTTTAAAAAATGGGAAAATTAATTGTATTTTTTGAGGTAGTCTTGCATGATGGTGAAGCCCAAATGAAAGGAGTGTAAGACAAGGGTTCAATGATGACCACTCACTCTTTCATGAAGTCCTGTTTGATAGATATCTGCATAGTTTTCAGTATATAGGAAAACCAGAGGGATTGAAGAAAAGAAATTTTCATAGCAATATTGAAATAAACTTAGCCATTGATTCATTTTTACTTCTCAATATTTATATACATTCCTGTTGAAATAATTTTTATGTAACAAGAAATTTACATTTACTCTGAGAAAGATAGGGCTCATTAATATAAGATTTATGATTTTTAAAGAGCAATTTATTTTACCTAAACAAATATCAAACTGTAACGCATAGCTGGTAAAAACATCACAGTTCTCTAAACACTTAATTTGGTTCATTTTATTGTTTTTATTTTATATATTTTCAGAGAAAGAGAAATTTGATTTTTTTTCCCTATGTAAGATTTGTATGAGAACCATAATTCAAGAGACTAAAGCCCTTTAGTGTTAAGAATATTGCTTTCATGGAATATACTCTTTCACAGAGTTTTAAGGAATAAATATTTTTTCTTCAATTAGAAATATTTTCTTTTATGTCAAACTCACTATAGTAAAGCATTAGATGGAGTTGCTTTTTCTTATTACTGATTTCAATGAAGACAGATTTTTTGTATGGACCCCCATGGCTTTCCCCAGCATGCTCTGCCCTGAGGAAGCATTTGTCTCAGTTAAACCTTTCATGTATCTTAGCATGACTGAATGTTTTATCTGTTTCTTCAGGAGAGAACCTGCCTTTGCTACTAAAGGGAGGCTCGCCTGTGGTCCTGCATGCCCGTGACTGTGGAGGTCAGTGAGCCTGACGCCAGGGTACAGTTAGCAGACACAGTGGTTCCCACAGTAAACAGCTTCTTTCTACCTTGCCTTTTTGGGGGGTTAAGTTAATATGCTAACTCCAGTCTTCTATTTCTTCTTTTATTTCTCAATGTATTCATAACTGACTTGCAGAAAAAGGACACTATTAATAAGGTCTGCTTTAAAGAGTCCACCACAAATGATGATTAAAACAGAAAACCAAGTCATGGGGGCCTGGGTTTGAATCTCATCTTATGCCTTATGTCATGACCTTGGGCAAACCAGTTTCTCTTAACTTCAGTTTTCTAATCTGTAAATCAGACATATTGTATGTAATATTTAGTCAAATATACATATATATTTTAAAAACTACATAAAGTATAACTAGAGCAATATATAATTATGCATTATTGTTATAAGAGAAATTTTTTTACATGAATGATGCAATTTTTTTAAATAGATGAAAGATATTTATATTACTGCATTTATATGATACATAAGGCAGAAAACTTAGTACAGTAATTTAAACATAAAAGGTAAGAGTCCCATAGTATATAAAAAATCAAGCACTGGAGAGAGTATCAGGGAAAAAGAGGTTTTAGGATAAAAGAAAAAAAAAACAGTTACTTTAATACTATGCTATGACCTATAATGTTTGTTGAATATGTTTCTTGAATATTCCACCTCTCAACAAGAAGAGATAAATAAACAAGGAAGAAATGGTATAATTCTGCTTTTATTCCTAATACCACTTTCTCATAGTATTTCTTACAGTTTTTTTTTTCTTTTTTTTTTTTTTCTGATTCAGGAGGCAAAGTTTTATATTGCAATTTCTGGTCCACTTTGGTTCCATTGCTACTGATTGATTTTTGGTTATCTGTAGTATAACTGTTAGCAATGATTATTGATATTATTAATGGAATAGATATGTGAATGCTTATCTAAAATCAGATGAAACCTTCATGTATAGGTGATCTTGATAAATTGATTACGTTTACTAGGTAAGTGAATGGAGAGTGGAGCTATCCCTCCAATTTCAGAAGTAAAAAGATTAAATATATAGCTTTGGTTGTGGCATTAGGAAAACAAAATGGAACACAAGTTAGGTTAGAAACATCTAGCTTACTCAATGAGGTGAACTCTGTTATGTTGTTCACGTAACAGGACATAAATAAAATAATGATGAACATTTTACAAGTCATAAAACAGTTCCTTGAGTATCTTGTGAATGTAGACATACTCTAGGCAGTGAATAGTTAATTAATATTTACTGGCTGTCATTTATGGGTTTCTATTTGATCCATTGAGGTCATATGTTTCTTGGTGCATGTTCATATGAAAGAAACTAATGTAATCGCTGCTGCAACAGCAAAAAACAAAACAAAACAAGAAAACAAGAATTTATGACAGGAGGTGTGACAAAGATATAACTTCACATGGGTAAAGGATATACTTTGTAAAACTTAAGGCATTCTCCCAAAGCATGGAGGTTTTTCAGTTATTTTATTTTATATATTATCACGTCATAAAGGAAAGGCAGTCTCTTTAACAAATGGTGCTGGGAGGATTGAATTTTCACATGGAATAAAATGAACCTTGGCTCTTTCCTCACAGTATAGTAAAAAATTAAGTCAAACTGATCACACATATAAATAAAAAAGCTAAAATTATAAAAGTTTCAGAAGAGAACATAGGAGAAAATTATTGTGACAAAGCAGCAAATATTTCTTAGTAAACAAAAAAATGATCTATAAAAATAATACATAAAAGTTGAACAAATTAAAAACTAACCCATCAAAAGTTAGTATTCAGCAAATAAAAGCAAGGCCCAGAATAAGACAGAATATTCACAATAAATATATCTGACAAAGGATTTGTATCCAAATTATATAAAGAAGTTTTATAAGTCAATAAGCATGCAAGTTTTGTAGTTATTATACTTTACATAATATTACATGCAATAAGGGATTCCCTGTTATTTAGACTAAATAAAAGAAATTATGCTGTACGACTCTCTACAGTCCAAAATATCCAAGAAGTAAAATATAAAATTCATGACTAATCATATTGTGCTTTTCAAAAAAGTGTTAGATGGTGAATTAGATGACAAGCAAGTTTCTACACGGAATGGTGTTTAAAGATAACAAAGCTATGCCTCAAATATACTTTATGAATATAGTAGCTTATTTTTTAAACATTAAATTCTCATGGAGAACAGAGAAAGATCCTAATTGAGATTTGAAAATTGAGAATGTCTCATCTATATTTTCTTAACCCCCAAGCATAGCATATTTTCTTACTTAGAAATGAAAGATTTAAATTAAATATATATGTATTTTTATGAGAAGAAAGGGAAAGATAATGTGAAATAGTATGTCTCTGTATGTATTTCACATTCAGTAAGGATACACACATACACACACACACACACACACACTCACACACACATACACACAGGGCAAAAGAAAAAGTGAATGTGTAAGTACCTGGGGAAATTACCCTTGAACTGTCCTCTGTATCAGTCATTCTTAGTTGTTTCATAGGAGTTAATCTACTGTCCCAAATTATATTTGTTTTTATAAATATGAGGCAGAGATTTAATTACAATATCTTTTCTTAATAGTATAAACAATAGCTGTGATATGATATAAATTCAATATGATAGAAAACATGTAATAAGACTTACAAATCATATTAATGTGTATGCGCTATGCTTCCTGATCCTTTTTTCTTTCCTTTCTTTCTTTCTTTTTATTTTATTTTATTTTTTTTTTCAGATGAAGGTTCACTCTGTGGCCCAGTGGCCCAGGCTGGAGTGCAGAGAGCAATGGCGTGATCTTGGCTCACTGCAACCTCTGCCTCCCAGGTTAAAGCAATTCTCCTGCCTCAGCCTCCTGTGTAGGTGGGATCACAGGCATGCACCACCATGCCTGGCTAGTTTTTGTATTTTTAGTGGAGATAAGGTTTTATCACATTGTCCAGGCTGGTCTCAAACTCCTGACCTCAAGTGATCCACCCACCTTGGCCTCCCCAAGTGTTGGGATGACAGGCATGAGCCACTGTGCCCAGCCCATGATCCTTTTCGACATCATTATATTCAGTGGTTAATGTCATACATATCCTGGAGAGAAAGCATATTTTATTTGATCAGGTAGGTAAAGAACTGACAAAACAGTGTAGTCCTGAGACTTGATTGCTGTACACATTCTTGTTACTTGCTTGTTGTTTAAAGAGAAACTTACTGATTTCTTTAAGGAGGCTATCGGAAATAAATGAGTTCTCAGAGTTTATCAGTTACATAAGTAACAAAAATTATTCTAATCCACATACTCTTCACAATGCCAGTGGGTGATAGTGTAGAGGTGGAATTTAGCTGAGCCGTTTCATAATCAAAATCAAATATATCATAGTGTGATTATGTCTAATGTTAAAAGTATGAGCTGGTTATTTAGATTAGATTCTGCATTAAATTGCAAATCAGTTGTTTATTTCTTTGTAAATGATAACCCTTATTGACTGAAATGGAATTAGAGATCCATTGCTTAAAATACATGAGATGCTCTTGTTTAAAAGATATAAGAAACCAATATTTTTAGCTACCTTTACCCAGGGCTTAAGAAAGGGCAGCACTTTGCAAGTAATGCTAGAGGTTCTTGAATGAGTTGAAAATTTGTACTTCTATTCGAAAAGCTTCCTTTTTGGTAGCTTAAATATTGCATTTCCACCAATTACATAGTTAATCACACACATTTTTTAATGTGAACTTTAAACATTAGGTCAAAATTTTTTAAAAATTACTTCGATCTTTTACTGTGTGTGTGAGCATGTATTTATTATTAAAATAGAATAAAAGTTTTGTGTATTTGTTGAAACTAAGTCAAAATGTTTAAAGTAAACATGTAGTTAGTCTGAGAAATTTTAAAAAATCAATTTCTAGACTGGATTTGTTTTTATTTTTTATTTGATTCCTTAACAGGGCTTCAGTGTTCATGTGAATCTTTGCATTTGTAGGTAGGAGAGTACATTTGTATGTACTTTTCTAAATAAGGTTTCTGTAGCTTTTACTAAATTATTAGTATGAGAAATTCTAACTTCAGAATCACTCTACCTTTTCATAAGACCTTACCTTTTCAAAAGTTAATGGATCAAATTTGATGTGGAAATATCTGCACAATAAAAACTTGCCTGTATACTAGCTGCATAGCTAGTGCTTCTTGAATGACAACAGCTTCCGCATTCTGACAGTCAACTATTTCTTCTGTAACTCCTTTTATATTTAATTCAAATTTCACTTCAAGCATTATGCCTTTTATTTCTCTGCTGCGCTTCTGTCTTTGTTGACCAATTGTTTTTCTCAGTTATCCATTTTTGTAAAATGTTATATGAGTTTACTACTGAGAGACAATAAGGCAACATGAATACATGCTTTGGAATCTGTACTTGAACTGCACAAACCATGTGAAGTGATTAATTACCAAATTACTTTGAAAGAAATGATGTGACTGATCACTAATCATTATATGCATCTGTTATTTACATAGTGATTTGTGGATTGAAGAAATAAGAATAAAATTAATACTTTATGAAATTACATTTAATATACTGTTATAACTGAAGTTAAACCATGTTGTGTTGTACTGGTATTAGTTAACTAGGGTAACTGAAATTCATGCATATCAGAATCATGTAAAGTGAGGACTGTCTGTATTCAATATCCAGTAAAAATGTTATTCAAAAATGAAGGCAAAATACTTTTTTTAGAACAACAAAAAAGGAGAGAATTTGTAACTGCCAGATCTTGTCTCAACAGAAATACTGAGGAATGTTTTAGGGCTAAAAGGATATTATACCAGCCTAAGTACAGGGAAACATACAACTAGAGGAAAGAAAGAATAACACTGGAAGGGATGTCTACACGGGACAGTAACTTTAAAAGAATATATAAATTTTCTTCACTTAATTTATCTAAAAGTCAGTTGACATTTTAATGCAAAAAATCATCTGCTATGAAATTTGTAACATAGGTAGATGTAAAATATAGATGTATACAATATTGCCAGAAATTTGGCTGTGTAAAGGAAATTAAGCTATCCAAGGTACTTATATTTTACATAAAGTTGATACCACCTATAAGTAGATTCTGATAAAGCCAAGAATGTAATTCCTACATTAACAGTTAAAAATAGGGAAGTATAGCCAGAAATATCAATAGAAGAATTAGAATAAAAGTTTTGATTAATTCAAAAAGGCAGAAAATGAGAATCCTAGAAACCAAAATCAGATAGGAAAAATTGAAGAATGTACACTACAAACCAATTCACATCACTAATTCCACTAAATGTAAGCTGACTAAATAATCCCATTAAAAGTAAATATAATAGGCAGTTCCAAATTTGTGCTATCTAAAAAAAGATTAATTTAAAATATAAAGACAGAAAAACGTTAAAAGAAAAAGTGAAAAACAATATGCCATTCAAAAAGTAAAAATAGGCTGTTTTGTCTATATTAATATAAAGGTAAACCTTACAATAATGGGTATTAGCAGAAAAATACACAATTTAAAACAAAGACAAATTAATAAGAAAGATATAACAATCATAAATGTGTTTGTGCCTAATTAAAAAGGCAAAAAATTACAAAAACTTTATGAGCTGTAAAAAAATAAAGGGAGGACCAGGCAAGCTCATTAACGTAATTGTGGATTTAAACACATTTTACCTTTGTGACCTCGATGATGCTACTTCATCTTTTAAAACCAATACCTTGTTCTAATTCAAATAAACATAACCCTGTATCTATTTTAAAAGGTGAGACTTAGATAATATATACAAAGTGCTTACCACAGAATTGCAGAGCACATGATACTACTTCTATAAGGAGTAGATGTTAATGTTTCTTGATATTATAATAGTCCAACATATAAAGAAAAATCCATTCTAAAACCTTGGCATTCTATATATGAAAACAACTTTCCTGAGTTTTGCCATATTTTCTTGTTTCTTTTGATTGCTAAAATTTTCATGTTTTTCCAATAGCCCTTCTGCCTTAATAAGTTGCACTTTAGATTCTGGTCCTTACCTTCTGCAGAAACTGATTCCTGAAAGGTCGTGATGGCAGTGGGGGCCATCTGGAGCGGCCTCTGCCAGGACACCAGCTGCAGTGTGCTGCAGGGACTGCAGGCTCCACAAAGCTTTCAGGAGCAGGAAATAGGTGGAAGCCCCGCCCACTTCCAAGTTGGAGGGGCGAGAGCCCCGCCCTCCAAGACGCAGCTACGCTCAGCTGCAATGCTGACCTGGGCATCTCTGTACTTAGAAGCCCAGGAAGCCCTCCTGCTCCCACTGTCTCAAAAGTGCCTGATCCCACTGCCTGGCCTCTGCCCACTCCTGGCACCTACTCTTTTGGAGCTGGTTGAGCCCAGGTGCTGTCATGACCTAGCTGGTATGCACACGCTCAGGGCAGCACCGACACTCCAGCTCCTTGCCACCTCGGCCTCCTTTGAATTTTGGTTGCTTATGAGCATGGGAGGGAGGCTGAAGGTGGGTGAAGGGTGGCTTGGCGTGGGCCAGCTGTCATCACTTGGCATAAACAGCCTGGGCACCATGGGAACTGTGGACGGCAGTTTAATGGTGGCAGGAGGCAAACAGGCTCCCTGGTGGAAACAAACGGGTCCCCAATGAAACCCCACCTTCAAGTCAGGGACGATTTGAGGCCTAGAGGTTGGGCTGCCAGTTCTGCAGGCCAGCGTGAGAACTTATGGTGATTTTATGGGTTGTTGGTGGCCAACCATGGACCAATCAGCATGCAATTACTCCTCTCTGAGACCCATAAAGACCCTGGACTCAACCAGGTTTGGGCAGCAAAAGGATGACCTGCTGCAAAGAGGAGCTACCCACTGTGGATCTCTTCTCTGCTGAGAGCTGAACATTCTTCAGGATACCTGGTCTGCAGAGAGTAGTGACCCACTTTGGGTCTCCTTTCAGCTGAGAGCTGAGCAGATGTCAGGACCACCTGCTGTGGGTCTCCTCTCTGCTGAGCACTGAACACTGGTCGGGATGCCATGCCTGAAGAAAGGATCCACCTACTGCAGGTCTTCTCTGAGCTGCTCTGTCATTCAAAAAAGTACCTTTTCCCCTTGCTCGCCCTCCACCTATTCACATGCCTCATTCTTCCTGGTTGCAGGACAAGAATTCAGGACCTGTCAAGTGGCAGGGCAAAAGCTGTAACACAAATAGGGCTGAAACACTCCCCTTGATCACCACTTTGCAGGCAACAAAAAGGAGAAAGAAGAGAAGGAGAGAAAAGCTGCAGCCCTTGGGGAAGCCCAGACCTAGGAGCTCCCTGAGCAACTGCTGTGACACCTTCTTTGGGGCTCTTTGGTTCCTGGCATCTCCCAGCTTCCAGGTGCCACCATGTTCCCTGTTGCAAGCCGGGGAAGCTGCTTGTGATATGCCTGGTCCAGCAGCCACCTTGCAGGGGGCTGGCACCTGTGCCCATGCCTAGAGCTGTCCACTCCACCACCGCTGGCATGCCTGGCTGTGCACAGTGGCTGGCTCCCATGTTCACTTGCTCACACACCATTGCCGCTCCATGTCTGGCTCACCTTTGGCAGGTGTGAAATCCAGGCTGGTAGCAAGAACTGAGTGCAGCCTGCCAAGCCAAGCGGGTGGAATAAGCACAGCAGGCCAGAACAAAAACGGGCAAAAGCACTATTTGCCACGGAGGTTTCTGGCTGAAAAAGTGACACCCCAAAGATCCTGTGACAGATTGCACTTCTTACTCTTTATTTTCTTTGATGGGTTATTCACAATGGTAGAAACTGAACCCATCAAAGAAAGTGAATGAAAACAGCATTTCTAAAGAAGAAAGGGCCAGGCACGGTGGCTCAGCCTGTAATCCCAGCACTTTGAGAGGCTGAGGCAGGTAGATCACCTGAAGTCAGTAGTTTGAGACCAGCCTGGCCAACATAGTTAAACCTGGCTCTACTAAAAATACAAAAATTAGCCAGGTGTGGTGGCACACGCCTGTAATTCCAGCTACTCTGGAGGCTGAGGCAAGAGAATCTCTTAAACCCAGGTGGCAGAGGTTGCAGTGAGCTGAGATCCTGCCATTGCATTCTAGCCTGAGTGACAGACTCCATTTCAAAAAAAATAAAAAGAAGAAGAAAAGGAAGAAAGGATGACTCGTAGGCAGGTTGTCCTTTCTTCTTTTGTAATACTGTCCTCATTCTGGCTTTATATCATTCAGCTCTTTGAAATGCTCTCAGGTCTTTGAAATTCTTCTCTCAGCTATTTTACTGTTTCTATTTTTTTTTCCTCACCTTGGGATGATGTCTCTTTCGGGTCTGATTATTTTGATGTGACCTTCTCTTTCAAAATATACACTTGTAGATCTTATATGTTCTCATTATCTATATGATCACTTCATTGCTGATGATTATAATCTAAATTTTCAGCTCCAAAGTATAAATTTGTTCATTAATCTTAATTTAAAAATAACATTGTTAGCACTGTGGTTCACTATGTAAGGAGTTACACTTTCTCTTCATTTATATCAAACAAATTAAGTGTTATGATAATTTTTAACAATATTTTTAGAATTTGTCAGCACTGATTATCTTGCTGACACCCTCATCACCCTGTTTCTATATTATGACAATAGTTACTTTGCTGGACTCTGATTTATTATTTCCTTCTTCCTTCCAATCGACCCTGACACCTGTACCCGTGTCAGTCTTCTTTAAGCAATATCTACCCCCGTAGCGCTAGCCTCCTTTACAAACATCAATGGCTGCATAGTAAAAATATTAATCCAAATTACTTGTTTGATGTTTTCAGATTTTCATAATCTAACACGCTTTATTAACTCAGGAAGTTTTATCTGCCTCTCCCTTCAATTATAAATTCCCACAATTATTCTTGACAGTCCATGTACCTTAGTTTTTTTCTTGTGAACCAGCCCTCTTCATGATTCTTCATCCTGGCCCATCCCATGTTTCTGCCCCACACTAGAAAATCTTTCCTCACTCTCTTAACTTCAGCTTAGGATCCCCTCCTGCCAAGCTTTTACTTATTTTACTTCCCTTTGTTTTCTTATTTACATTTACCTTCTGTGCTATGTTATAGACTACTGTTTCCTAGATTATCTGATTATAACAATGCTTAGCAAGGATTCTGCAAGTCATATTTTGGCTTTGCTAGTTGGCTACCTCTTTTGTTTCTGCTTCTGGAGATGCTAGACGAAGACTGGAAAGTCAGAGGAGGGAGAAGCGTTCTGGCTCTTGTTTTGCTTCCAGTTTCAGGATTGCTTTTTGTTTTTGTCAGCATCACCACAGTGGTATGTCTTGACTTTGGTGATTATAGTTTACTAATGGTAGTTGATTTCACTATCAACTTTTTTTTAACACCCCAGATCCAGCCTCATAATGGCCTCTTAGAGGCATCAGAACCATCTTTCTTGTAGTCCTTCCTCAAAGCTGAGTATGAGATCTATGTGGTCCTTCATCTGAGGTCCTGTGGTACTTGTTCTAGATACCATACATACACTGTGCCCTCTTCTCTTACAATTCAGAGGTCCAGCTCCACACAGCTTTTCCTTTGGGCTTTTAAACTTCAATAATTTTTTTTCCTCTGTTAGCTTAGCCTAAGGGGTTGTTAAGTGCTTCCTGCAGTTACTGCTACTGACACTTTAATGTTCCTCTGTTTGTTCTAACAGTTCTCCAATAATGTTAATAACTGTTTTCATTAAAATATACCTGGTAAAATAACTGGAGTAGTACCTGCCCCCCGACTGGATACCATTTACTAGACCTCAGCTCTAAGCCATCTCTCCTCCCCATATGCTCTATTATGCCACCTGTTAACTTAAGATATTTATTTAGTATTTGAGCTTTCCCTCAAAATAGACAGTGTTTCTTGAAGGCAGGATGTTTTGCTTCATTTTGTACACTCTGAATTCAGAACATAGTCTGTTGCACAATATATATTTGTCAAATGAACGGGAGAATAAATGACAGCATTAAATTATCCCAATTCTACATCTGTCACATGGTGATGAAGCATTCTGGAAGCCCAGTTTTGTAAACTACATATAGAGCAGACCAGGAAGTTGTCTAGTGGAGGCTGGAAGGATCATTAGCTACCTAATCAATGACTCACCACTTACTTAAGTTTCCATCACTGTCTGGGAAAGGACAAAAAGATAACTTTTCTTCTCTCTTTCTGAGACTGTGTGCTACATCAACTATTCTGAGGAAGAGATCTTATACCTTCGTACACTAAAAAATGTTTTTAAACTCTTATGATTAAAAAATGTAACATGATATATTGCTATTTAAAGAACAGGAATTAGGCCGGGCATGGTGGCTGAAGCCTGTAATCCCAGCACTTTGGGAGGCTGAGGCAAGTGGATCACGAGGTCAAGAGATCCAGACCATCCTGGCCAACATGGTGAAACCCCATCTCTACTAAAAATACAAAAAAAAATTAGCTGGGTGTGGTGGCATGCACCTGTGGTCCCAGCTACCCAGGAGGCTGAGGCAGGAGAACTGCTTGAACCCGGGAGGTGAAGGTTGCAGTGAGCCAAGATTGCGCCACTGTACTCCAGCCTGGCGCCTGGCAACAGAGGAAGACTCTGTCTCAAAAAAAAAGAAGAAAAAAAAAAAAAGAATAGGAATTATACTCATTTGGTATTTGCTATGGTTTGACTGTGTGTCCCCATCCAAATCTCAGGTCGAATTATAATGACCAAATGTCAGGGAAGGGACCTGGTGGTAGGTCACTGGATTATGTGGGAGGTTTCCTCCCTGTTGTTCTCCTGATAATGAGTGAATTCTCACAAGATCTGATGGTTTCAGAGTGTGTGGAAATACCCCAACCCCCAGCTCCTGCTCTACCATGGTAAGGCATGCTTGCATCATCTTAACTTTCTGCCATGACTACATTTCCTGAGGCCTCCTAGCCATGCTTTCTCTTAAGTCTGTGAAACTGTGAGTCAATTAAACCTCTTTTCTTCATAAATTCCTCAGTCTCGGGTAGTTCTTTATAGCAGCGTGAAAATGAACCAATACAGTATTCCTTAATAAACATTAATCATGTTATGAAAAATTAATGTCGGGCATTATTGTAATTAATATTTTCTACTACAGACATTTTTATTTCCTATGATTGATCATTGAATAGAACACAATAATTTAGTAGCCTTATCTGAGATACCTATTCTATATTTATTTTAAACAGAATGTGAGTTATTTTTAAAATTTTGTTTTCTGAGAAGAAAATATAAAAACCTGTAATTTTTACATTTGTCAAAAATTTGTTTGCATTTTTCTTTGAATTACAATAAAGTAAATAAAAAATATATAGTGTTAGCTCCTTAGACCACACAGACTGCCTAAATAAAATATTCATGTGCCATTTTCAGAGAAAATCTTTTAAATATTTTAAAGAAATAGTCAAGAATACAGATAATGAGAAAAAGTAAAAGCACGGTTTTACAGAACTATTTAAATATACACAAAATTGCATGAATTGAAGCAGTTTACATTCGTCCAGGCATTTTAACACAAAGCAGACATGAAGGGATATGCATAGTACCCTCTTAACACAGTTATATTATTCATGTTATATTACTATTTTTTTCTAATCTTATAGTTCTTTCTGAAAACTGGCTCTTCCTCTTTTCTTTTTCATGATCCATGTGCATAACCAACCTATAATTATTTGTCAATCTCTTATTTAGGCTGAATACTACACAGGGAATCTAAAGTGTCATTTTAGTAGGAAATTCATTTTGTTTACTCATGGTCTACTCTAAGAAGTGTTTCTCAGATAACATGAAAAATTGAGCATACACTCTATTCAACAACGAACTGATTAATCATTTTTTCCCTCACAAGGGATGATAGTCTATACAATTCATCCTCTGTTTTTCATGGGCCCAAAAGTACCTTTCTAGGAGGAAGGTCTCAGTCAATGTCATCGGACCTAAGTGTTCATATTTTTTTCCTCTGGAAGCAATCGACTACAGTTATATGTAATCTGTGTTCTTTTTTTTCACTGCTGTGGTCTCATTCTTATTAACTAGATTTTGCACAGTAGGATTCAGCAAGGTCAACAATTAAACACCTTGAACTCATCCAGTAGTCCACAGGATTGTGACTAGACTAAATGATAAGGCATAAAACACATTATTAAGAATCTAGAGAGGCAGAGAGCATAAAAGGGAAAAGCACAAATTACAACATCCGTAAAAATCAGTGCAATTTGCTTTAAAAAATCAGTATTAGGCAGCATGGTGGCTAGATAAATAACGTTCTTCCTCGGGGGTTGGGAAGTGTAGCATAATGAGTACAACCTTCATAGCCAGCAATTAGTATGGCATGCAATGCCTTCTACAGAAAATGGAATTATCAACAAGACTCCATCCTGATCAAGAAGCCACATATGCTCTTAATGAGCAGCCTACATCTTTTCTTTCTTATTGTCTTTACAAAATCAAAGGAAGCCCAGGTTGAATTGTATTAAGTAGGGAGAAAGTGTTGCCTCTGATTGGAGTAAAGAAGAGTAAATTGTTCTAATAGCTGTTTAAACTCTTCCTATGTTTTCTTATCTCTTCAATTGCTGAGACGATACTTTGAAAATTTAAAAATAAAACATATATCTGAATCTAAGTTAAGTGTTTATGACATCATTATGCAGCATTAATGTCTAAGCCAAATATTTTTCCTTTGTAAGCAAGGACAGTCCAAAACATAGTTGGAAGAGGAAGAAACATGCCTCTCATTACGTACTTAACTTCCTTATATGTTTCCTTTGTATTTTAGGTATTAGTGTTATCACTCCACTTCAGTAAAAATGGTTGGGAGAGGGAAAGTTAATTATTCATACTGTAATGTCAATCGTCAGCAATGCATGTTAATACCACAACCTTTTGTTTTTGTGTATTTTTCATGCATTGATCCATTTTTCTAGAAGGTTCACTCTTATGTAACTGAAAAAGAAAAAACAACTTGTCCTTCATGTCTCGGCTCAAAGTTCCTTTTACTTGTTCAGGGCGGGCGGGGTGGCTCACATCTGCAATGTAAGCACTTTGGGAGACTGAGGTAGGAGGACCACTTGAGCCCAGAAGTTCAAGATCAGCTTGGGCAACATGGCAAAATCCCATCTCTATAAAGAAAACAAAAACTTTAGCTAGGTGTGGTGGTGTGCATCTGCAGTCCCAGTTACTCAGGAGGCTGAGGTAGGAGGATTGCTTGAGCCTAGGAGGTAGAGGCTGCACTAAGCTGTGACCATGCTACTAAACTCCAGACTGGGTGATAGCATGAGACCATGCCTCAAAAAAA
>NW_016107958.1:651309-664829 GCF_001604975.1 Cebus imitator | reverse complement strand
AAAATTTCCTCTTACCTGTGAAAATTGCTGTGTAGCCCCTATTCCTAGGCCTGCATAGATAGGTGCTTGCACCTTGAGTGTACTGTGCCACACATTCAGTACTGTCACCTCTAAACCTTAGGTTATTCAAAGTTAGGTTAATAGTCCATTTGTCTTCGTATTCACTGGGCTACTGTAGTATCCTGTGCATAGAGAGCACTTTATAAGTCCACTGAATTATTTCATATGATAGTAAATTAATTAATAAATATAAAATTATTTAATCAGTTTTATTTTCAAAAGAGACAAATAGATTTTAGAATTTTAGCCAGTAGAACATTCTACTGAGGAAATGTATTGAGTATGAGGAAAACTAGCCAAGCATCCATGGAATCTCAGCTGTCCTATATGATTATCCTCGTTTGACATGTTGCTTCCTGAAATCTCTTACAACTTGTAACATTGCATCAGTGCCCAGCTACTGCACTTGTCACTAGGCTGAATTTGTTCTCCAAGACACAGCCTTCTAGTGCTTCTGCTGGGCTCACCCATCTATCAAAACATCCCTCTACTATCTGACATTTCAGTATGGGTCATCATTGTGTGCCCAGTTCATGTTCTAGGCTTCTATTGTTACATCCTATCATTTCCTACTTCAGTAATCTATAAGTAAATTTAGTCTTTCTTTACTACCACTTAATTTCTCCATAAAGCTCTATTTATGAAACTGTAAATGATAATTTGAAAGTCTTGTTTTCTTTCTTTCTTTTTCTTTCTCTCTCTCTTTCTTTCTCTCTTTCTTTCTCTCCTACTCTCTCCCTCTTTCTCTCCTTCTCTCTCCCTCTTTCTCTCTTTCTTTTTCCTTCTCTCTTTTTTTTTTTACAAAAATATTTTTTCTTTTGTTTCCCTGGCTGGGGTGCAATGGCCGGTCTCAGCTCACTGCAACCTNGCTGGGGTGCAATGGCCGGTCTCAGCTCACTGCAACCTTGGCCTCCCAGGTTCAAGGGATTCTTCTGCCTTAGTCTCCCAAGTAGCTGACATTACAGGCATGTGCCACCATGCCCAGCTAATTTTGTATTTTTAGTAGAGACAAGGTTTTTCCATGTTGGTCAGGCTGGTCTTGAACTCCCAACCTCAGGTGATCCACCTGCCTCAGCCTCCCAAAGTGCTGGGATTACAGGCTTGAGCCACCGAACCTGGCTTCGATGTTATTTCTTATTTTGAAAGATACACTGTTTCTCCTAGTAATCACGTTATTTAGCTTTTTGAAGTATAGTGACTGCTGTTTGTCATATTTTGTGGAAATTAAGCCTTGCCAAATACTAAATTTGTGCTTTCAGTTTGTGTCATTAAGATCCTTCACCTAGAGTAGACAAGCCTAATGACAAGCTCTGACACTCTATTCCTATCCCAGGAGCCATGATAGGTCCTGGACATTTCAATCAGCAGAGGCTAAGAATCATTCAGGTGAAAATCAACAGTGGCAACAAAAGTGAAAGAAAATTCAGTTAGAAAGCAAATTAAGGGACTTCTTTTCCTTTTTAACCTACATTATAAACTCTACAATGGCAGTGGCATATTTTATTTGTCTCTACAATTTCTGTTCCTTTAGTACCTAAAAAAGCGTCAGATATTTTAACTTAAGTTTTAATTTTGACATTACATTAAAAGTTTATACTTCTTAATTATTGAAATCTTCAGTAGATTCAAAATTTTCAGTATTTGTTACTAATCATCAATTCATAGCTGAATATAATTTTAAACAAGTAGGGACTGTTGAATAAGCAAATAAAACATATATTATAGTGAATATTTAGTAGCTTATCTAGGAAAACTTAATAAGATACTGATGCTTTTCTAAATGTTAGCAGTTGCCATATTCTTTTTTCAAATTCAGGCATTATCCTTGGGGCTCCAAAGACACCCAAGGAGTTTCACATGCTGAATCTAGGGAGTCTGTGGACATGAAGAGAGGGGAAAAAATTTTATATATATATATATATATATATATATATATATATATACACACATACATATATACATATATATATTCAGTAACATTTACTTAAATTAAGTGTTTTATTGGGGTTCTCTATGAATATAGGGAAGAAAGCATAGAATATTAATAACTGTGACTTAGTCATCAAAAGATACTTCAGGTATTTCTATTCCATGTTAGAGGTGCTGTATATATAACTCATGATTATCACTAACTTGATATTTCAGTACTTATAAACCAAATTCCTTATCAAAGTTCAACACATTATTTCTGTCTACAAATATTTCTTCAACATTAACCTCCCAGTATTGGGAGAACTCCATACCTAGTACCCATTTAGCAAATTAAATCTTGAAATCATGTGTTCTTACATAGGTTATATAGACAGATATACCACATTCAAATACTCTCAATCCTCAATTGTTTGATCAATATATGGAAAGAGGTGAGGAATTATCATTATTTGTCTTTAAAACATTATAGTTCAAATGAGAATGCTTAACTCAGAGAGTGTAACATTTTATAAGACATATAACATGTGGATTAGAAGAGTGAGTAGCTTTCACATAGGCATGTCTTTAAAAAACAAAATTTATTTAAGTTTAAATTGCCTATATTTTAAATGTGTTACTTTGTTATTTAATACATTTATTGAGATACTTGTTACTAAATAACAAATTTGATTTTTACACTGTTGATAATATGTTTTCATATAATTGATTTTGTAATCTTATGGGATATTTATATATTTAAAAGTATTATTCTAATAAGATGGCAGGGGTCCATGAGCTTCATCAGCTATACATGAGTCCATGGAACAAAAAGAAAATTTAAGAACATCAGCTCTAATGCTTTTCCTTTTAGTAAATTTACCTAAAATAATCTCTAGTTTCATCCCTGCATACTAAAATGTATCATGAATACCTTGAATGTTTCCTTTTAAAAAAATTCTCAAGGACGAGATTAATACAATGTGCTACTGGCTGCTTTATACTTTCCGGATGTTTTACTGAAGCAAAATATATTGTGTAGCTGTAAACAGAATGACAATCTTTGAAATTATATTCGCCATATCATAATCAAACTTTTATATAGGAAGAATAGTGCCTAATCATTGAAATCACAGGCTTATTATATGTAATATATAATACACAATTTGCAACTGAAGCATATAATGATTTGACAATTTTTCTACCTTCTGTCATAGCTCCAGCAATCTAATAGCATAACCTCACCTCACCGGAGAATTCTGAGACTTCTACTAACTCACCCATTATTGCAATTGAAAATGGAATATAAAAATAACAACAAAACAGAATGATAACAGCTAATATAAGTTCATGTGCTGAGTCTGTACATTGTTTTCTGAAGGTTCTGGTAAATCATAGGGTTAGAATAACATACAAAACATATTGCAGACAGACATACATAATATTTAGAATAACTTATAGAGTAACAATGTTTTATTCACATATTAAGGCATCTGTTGATATTTCCTAAGTCATTTATTGATCTAGGAATTTTTCAATGATTGTTTCTTCTTTGAGGGTCAGAATCCACCATATTGCTTGGAACTTTCTCTAAGTACTATTCCTATCTTTGGCAGCTTCTCTAGATTATTACTGGGCTGCCACAATTTCTCTAACCTGAAAAAAAATTAATTTCTCTTCTCATTCTATAGAGACACGTAGATTTTTTTCAATTCCAGCCAATCTTATCTGTGTTCTCAATGTGATGACTTCAGAACCTCCACTTTCCATTTATGTGATTGTAACCAACTTATTTTTCCTTCCTGCATTTCAATTTCATCATTTGTAAAATGAGAATAGTACTTATTTCAAAAGCTAATGAAGTTAATAAGTTAATAAATGTCAAGCACTTAGAAAAGTGCCAGTATATAATAAGTACTACATGAACATTAGCTATGATGATGATAATGATAATTATTATAAATAGCATTCTGGAACATGAATCTACATGGCTTGTCTGGGAATACTGAAAATCCTGTGCTGTCTGAACAAAGGATTATATTGGTAAGAGTTAAAAAATAGTTTGATGTAAAACAAATAATGATAGACTGGGAATTAGAAAACCTAAATTTTAGCCTCCTCCCCACTACTATGAGGAGTGTGATATTTGCTTTTTATTTCTCCCTGGATCCCAGATTTCTTATCCATAAACAAATGCTGTCTCTTCTAGCACTATAATTATAAAATAAAAGTTATAAAATTTGAAAGGGTTAGAGTAATCTGTGAAATATTAATAGCCTAGTGTTAAATCAATAATTTGGTTTTATTGGGTAAAACCAATAATAGGTGCATTCTGAATACAGTTAGACTTAAAGTCTGGTTACACTTCCAATATGTGGCATTGCTCTAAGAGCAGATGCATGAAGTAAATATGCTTCATTGGTGTGTGGTTCAGTTTTCACAATAGTTGTGGTAGTAGCTGCAATTATTATAATTTATGGTGCAATTGTGGATATTATATTTAAGATGATGTATTAGTCAGCTTGGGCACCATAACAAATACCACATCATAGCTGCTTAAACAACATAAATTTGTTTTCTCATTATTCAGAACGTTTTTCAAAGTCCAAAATTAAGGACATCAGGATTGATTTCTGGTGAAGCCTCTCTTCGTGGCTTGTGGATGGTTGCCTTCTCTCTGTATGCTCACATCTTTCCACTCTGTATATGCAGAGTTGTGTGGGGAAAGAGAGAGGGTAAGAGAGAGTGTGTATCTCTTTTTATAAGGACACCGGCTCTTGGATTATGGTCCCAGACTTATGATGTCTTTTAACCTTATTTTTATAAATATTAAAGGTCTTATTTTCAGATTTAGTCATACTAGGGGTTAGGGTTTTAATATTTATATTTTGGGAGAGACATAATTCAGTCCATAATAGATAATGTATTCCACTTCTGGACAGTTTTACCACAATTCATATAAAGGGTCACTTGGTGCCCTTGGTGCCTTGATGCATAATATTTTAAGGTATTTTTTATGGAGCAATAATTTTCAATCTTTTAGCACATAAAGAACCTTGTGACTTTCATGTCATACAGAATAAAATGTATAAAAGATTTTTTCAGTGTTTTCAAATTAGGAAAATATTTAGCCTGGATATTTATTTTTCCAGAGACTGAACTACTTCTAAGAAAGACTAGGGTTTCCTTGACTTTGATTTACTAAACTTGTGCTTTTCTGGCATTATTTTAGCTGCATTCTTGTCTGATCTTACACACCACACTAAAATAATCTTGTCTTTAGGGATATGATTACAGTTTATATAACAGCAGTCTAGTCTATAAATCCAATTTACAACAATACATAGATAGTTGTTAGCATAAGTAGATCGAGCAGCATACCAGGTGTGGGAAATGGAGTACTCCATATTCCCAGTGTTGGCAATAAGGGCATACAACAACTCTCCAACCAACTTAGTAGTTAGAAAGTTGACCTTTGCTGCCTGTAAGAGGACATGGGGCATTTTCTCCTTTAAATTCTAAACAAATACTGTGGTACCTGTTAATTTTATTAATACATGAGCTTTTCATTACAACATGATTTAATAAGTATTGTACTCAACAAATATGTTACTACAAATAAACTACTAATTATACAATAGTTCCCTTCTGGTTTCTCCAACACATGTAGACTCTTGAGTCATGCATCTTTTTCTGCAATAGTAAATTTTCAATGGTTGAGAATGGCTCAACCAACCTCTGCAGTTCCTGTCTCAAACCCCTGTGATATGACATATCAAAAAGTGGATTCATAATAAATAATAATACGACTATAAAAAAATGAAATAAAATCTGAGTTATGTCAAGTCTGTCATTCTATGTGACCATTGGTAGTTTTTGTTTAAAACTTATAAGAATGAAACAGTATGAACTGCAGATTTTACTAAAGATTAAATACTTAAGAGAATCTAAATAATATACTTAAGTTTCTATACATAATTTATTCCTTTTAAATGACTTTCACCTTCACTGTAAGCCAAGGCTTTGAATATAGCCATTTCTATACTGTTTGTATACCACGATACCATGAGCTTTACTAGGTCAACAGCTATGTCTTATTTGCTTTGTCTTCCATAATTTAACACAGAAGATGCATTTAAATCATATATATCTCCTGTAAAGAAGCTAGACTTAATTATCATTAGAAATTAATCAACATTTTAATATCTGAAATAAAAGTGAGAATGTAGAACCTCAGTACTTCTTCCTACCAAGACTATTACAATATTTTTTCTATGTGGTCTTTTTTTCTTTTATTTGTCCAAATGTCCTTTTTCCTGATCCAAAAATTATTACCCCCAAATTCTGGTTGCATTAATTTTACTAGGAAAATCCACTGTTTGTCAATTGTCTTCTTAAAACAATCACAATAAATGGAATCTCCTTAGCATAGTTCTATTTTTTCCTATGTTTTCTATAACTCTTTTTCTTGCCTGACTTACCTCCTCTAAAGACACTGCACTCTAGCACCTAAAGCTGCTTGCTTTCCCCAGTCACTTTCCAGGTCTCTATTCTTTCATATTTGCTCCTTAATGGGTAGAATATCTCCATTGTTCTTTTGCTGCCCCTTCATTCAAATGACACTACCTTGATGCCCTATGCCTTATTTGAAAGTTTCCAGCAGCTAGCTCTACACTTTATTGCTCCATTTACACCTTGAATATGCTGTTATTATAGCAATTATCTCCAATTACAACAAGCACTACTTTTGGGTAAGGCTTTGTCTGTATTTTTTAAAATATGATCAGCAATGTAGAACTGTACTTGGGAATAAGTATAGAGATAAAACCACAGTGAACACAAATGCCAAGGTGAAAATAACAAATTTTAAATGATAGAAAATACAGCTTTACCTGAATGTGACATAATGAAAGCACTGAAAAATAATCTACTTGGCTTTTCATCTCTGATGCTTTCTGTGCTAAATCACTATTACCATCTTGATTTTACCCTTGCAGCTATAAATAGACAAGCCTGCAACTTTTAAAAAATAGCCTCAGGAAACCTGATCACTGGAGAAATAATATTTCAATATTTAAATCTCAATGCCCTATAAAATCATTGAAATTAAGCATTTTATTCTACTTTACTTTGTGATTATTCATACAACTTGCTGTTATATCAATAACAGCTTCTTCTGTGAGGAGCGCTTTTTAGAAGATTTGACTAATAAAACTCAAGGAGAGAAACAATAAAGAAGGCTTAAATAAACCTATTAATTATATTAGTGCAAAGTGGCTTGATTATTTTATGACATGAACATAGTAAAGGTTCAATTTTTATAATATGTAAAATTCAAGGGATTATCTTTTCAGCTACAATGCTGTTTATACTTCAAAATTCTATGGTGTTTAGCAGAAGGGGGGACATATTTGCACAAAGGACTAACATCCAGAATCTACAAAGAACTAAAACAAATCAGCATAAACAAAAATAAATAATCCAGTCAAAAGTGGACAAATGACATGAATAGACATTTTTTAAAAGAAAACATACAAATTGCCAACATACATATGAAAAATGCTCAGCATCACTAATCATCAGGAAAATGCACATTAAAACCACAATGAGACACTGCCTTACTACCAGCAATAATGTCCATCATTAAAAAGTCAAAAAATAATGGATGTTTGCATGTATGTGGTGAACAGGGAACACTTAATACACTGCTGCTGGGAATGTAAATTAGTACAACCTCTGTGGTAAACAATATGGAAATTTCTCAGATAACTAAAAGTGGATCTACCATTTCATCGAGCAATCCCACTACTGAGTACAAAAGAAAATAAGTCATTATATTAAAAATACACCTGCATGCATAGTTTATTGCAACACAATTCACATTGCAAAGATATAAAACAAATCTAAGTGCCCATTAATCAACAAGTAGATAAAGAAAATGTGGTACATAAACACCATGGAATACTACTTGGCCATAAAAAAGTAAAATAAGGTATTCTGCAGCAACTTGGGTGGAACTTGAGGCCATTATCCCAAATAAAATAACTCAGGAATGAAAAATCAAATGCTGTTATGTTTCTCACTTATAAGTGGAAGTTAAGCTATAGGTACGTAAATGCATATAGAGTGGTAATGGACTTTGGATTCTTAGAATGGGGAGGGGCAATGCACTAAAATCCCATACTTCACCACTATACAACTCAACCCAAAAATATTGAAATAAGAATAGCGTTCCCGTCTCCTACTGTCTATGGGAGAATAGAAGCCTAACTTATGTAGGCAGTGAGCATGTGCTCAAAGTTCTAAAACTACCTCTATGATGAGGATAGGAGAAGACCAATTAGCAAATACAAATGACCTCTGAATCCACCTCCCCACACATATAAACACCAGTCCTTAAAAACTCAACTCTTTATTTTAGCAGAGTTGACAACAGTACCTCTCCTCATTGCAATAGCCATGACTAAAGTCATTCTTGCCTTTTCAACTTGTCTAGTAAAAATTTTGCTTTGATATTATTCAGCAAAATACAAATATTTTCTGACTCTGAGTAATGGATTCATTACCTAAAACATAATTCTGTGCAGAGTTGTAAAAAGAAATATTCTAAAATTCATGTGGAACTGAAAAAGAGTCAGAGTACCCAAAGAAATCCTAGTAAAATGAATGAAGTTGGAGGCATAAAGTGTTACCTGACTTTAAAATACACTACAAGACTATAGTAACCAAATCAGCATAATATTGGTATATAAATAGACACATAGATCAATGGAACAGAATAGAAAACCCAGAGATAACTCCATGTATTTCCAGCCAACTGATTTTTGAGAAAGGCGCCAAGATTAAACATCAGGGAAAAAACACCCTCTTCATTACACGGTGTTGGGAAAACCAGAAATTTATATTAAAAAGAATACAATATTTTTAAACAATTATAACTGATATGCTAAAAGGGGAGAGAAAATTCAATCATATAAAAATTAAAACATGAGAAGGCAGTAAAAAGCACAAAAGAATAATGAAATAATGAACAAAGAAGAAATAGAAAACAGTTACAAATAAGGTATATATTAATAAAACTATATCAACAATCATTCTAAATGTAAAAATTTCAAATGCACTAATTAAAAGAGAGAGTGTCATATTAGATACAAAAGGAAGATGCGACTATATCTTGTCTAAAAAAAAACCCACATTAAGTTAAATGCACAGATAGAACAAAAGTAAAGGGATAGAGAAAGATATTGCTCGCTAACACTGATCAAATTAAAGCTGGTGGAGCTATCTTAATATCAGGCAAAGCAAACTTCACAGCAGAAAAAAAAGACCAGGAATAACAAGAAACATGGCATAATGAAAAACAGGCCAATATTTTAAGAAGATATAATAATCCTGAATTTTTATAAGTCTAACAACACACAATCAAAATATTTGAGGCAAAGGCAAACATAATTGCAAGGAAAAATAGATGCATCCACTATAGTAGTTAGTGAATACAAATTTCCTTAATTAGCAATTGACAGATCCAGTAGGTAGAAAATCAGTGTGAATATGTTTGAGCTGAACAGTGCTAGCAAACAGCTGAATCTAAATGTCATTTATAGAGTATTTCCTCCAAAAGAAGAATGAAAATTCTTCTCAAGCTCAATGGATAATTCACCAAGATCATATCTCTATCATGAACCATACATTAACAAATTTAAAATAACAAAACTTTGCAAAGTAGTCTCTCAAACAACAAGATAATTAAACTAGAAATCAATTATAGAAAGAAAGAAGGACAATCCTAAAATATGGGAGATTAAATCCTTACTTCTGAATAACACATGAATCAAATGAGAAGTTTCAAAATAATTTTAAATATTTGAACTCAATTAAAATGAAATTTAAAACCAAGGCAAGTGAATGGTTAAAAGGAAATGTGTATGTTTGAATGTATATATTAGAATATCAGAAAGATATAAAATTAGTAACAAGGTTCTACCACAAGATAATTAAAAATGAAAGCAAATTATAGCCAAATAAACAAAAGAAAAGAAGTAATGAAAGTCAGAATAAAAATTAATAAAAAATGAGAACAGAAAAATAGAAAAAAAAAATCAATGAAACCACAATTTAGTTTTCTGAATAGATCACTAAAATTGAACAGCTCAAAGGAGACTAAGAAACAGAGGAGATACAAATTACTAATAATGGCAATGAAATGACCACTAATAACTGATCTCTTGGATGTTAAAAAGAAAATGAAAACATATTATGAATAACTTCATGTCCAATATTTGATAATTTAATTGAAATAGAGAAATTCCTTGAAAGACACTACCAAAATTCTCACAAAGAGAAATCTAAAATCTGAATAGGTATTTGCCTATTGAAATAATTGAATAAATAATTAATAACTTTCTAGAATAGAGAGAATCAGGCACAGATGGTACATCTGGTGAATTCTACAAAATATTTCAGAAAGAAATAATGTTACAATCTGTTCCAGAAAATATGAGCAGAGGAACATATTCTAGCCAATTCTGTAAGGCCAACATTATCCTAATATCAAATAAAACAAAAACATTACAAGAAAGGAAAACTACAGACCAATAACTCTTATCAATTTAGATTCAAAATTTGTTGACAAAAAGTAAAGAAACTGAATCATAAAATATATAAAAATAATTATAAGCTGGGTTGCAGGTACTGAAATGGGCTTTGGGATGTGGAAATGAATCAGGCTTTCCAAAGCACTCACTCTTGATTAGAGTCAGTTATATAAACAATCACCAACATCACGGGAGACCAGATTATCTTTCTCAGATCTTCATCATGAAAACCTGTGTCGACCTGACGCCCATGAACATGTGGATGCCTTTAAGACTGCAGTCCAAAGCATATTCTCTCTCTCATGCTATTCCACACTCAGTCTCAGCAATTCATTGTATTTACCATTGAAGCTTTCCTACAAGTTTATGTCTACATAAGCTGCTGGTTTGGAAACAAAAACAGTCTACTAAACCCACATTATATCACAATCAAACCTACAAGGGTATCAAAGAAGATAAAGTCAAAAAACCCAATCCAATGTTAGCAACTTCAAAGACTAATGGAACATCAGCCCATACAGATGAGAAAGAACCAAGTGCAAAGCTGTGGCAACTCAAAAAGTCAGTCTGTCTTACCTCTAAATGATCACAATAGTTCCTCACTGACAGTTCTTAACCAGGATGAAATGGCTGAAGTAACATAGATTCAGAATATGGATAGGAATAAAATTCATTAAAATTTAGAATAAAGTCTAAAACCAATCCAAGGAATTTAAGAAATATGATAAAACAATAAAAGTACTGAAAAGACAAAATGGCAATCTGAAGAAAGATCCAAATTGATCTTGTAGAGCTAAAAAACTCATTCAAGAATTTTATAATAAATAGGCAAGTATTAACATCAGAAGAGACCAAGCTGGCAAAATAACCTCAGAGCTCAAGATGAGTTCTTTGAATAAAATCACTGACAAAAATAAGAAAAGAGAATTAAAAAGAATGAACAAAACCTCTGAGAAATGAAATTATGTAAAGAGATCAAATCTACAAGCCATTGGCATCACCGAAAGAGAGAAAGAGAAAGAAAGCAACTTGGAAAACACATTTCAGGACATCATTTATGAAAATTTCTCCAGCCTCACTAGCCAGGACAACATTCAAATTCAGGAAATGCAGACAACTCCTGCAAGATACCATGAAAGATGAGTATTCAACACATGGTCAATAAATTCTCCAAGATCAAAATGAAAAAATAAAAAAGTTAAAGTCAGCTAAAGAGAAGAGGCAGGTCAGCTACAAAGGGAATCCCATCAGGCTAATAGTGTACAAACAAGACAGAAGATATTGGGGGCCTAATAGTCAGCATTTCCAAAGAAAAGAAATCCAAACAAGAATTTCATATCCAGCCAAACTAAGTTTCATAAGCAAAGGATAAATTAGATTATTTTTAGACAAGCAAATGCTAAGGGAATTTATTAACACCAGACATACTTTACACAAAATATTTAAGGAAGTGCTAAATATGGAAAGCAGAGACCAATACTGGCCACCATAAAAACACACTTATGTACATAGACCACTGACACTAGGAAGTAACTACACAATTAAGTCTATATAACAAAAAGCTAACAACATTGTAACAGGACAAAATCTGTACGTAACAGGATAAAATATTAACCTTGAATATATATGGGCTAAATGCCCCCAATTAAAAGGTATATTGGCAAGAGTGGCAAGTTGGATAAACAACCAAAATCCAACTATATGCTGTCTTAAGGGGACCTATTTTACAAGTAATGACACCCATAGGTTCAAAGTAAAGGGATGGAGAAAAACCTACCAAGCAAATAGAAAACAGAAAAAAAAGGTTACTAGTCTATTTTCAGACAAAACACACTTTAAGCCAACAAAAATGAAAAGAGAAAAAGAAGGGCATTGGATAATGATAATGGGTTTAATTCAACAAGAAGATTTAACTGTCATAAATATATATGCGCACAACAGAGGGGCACGTGTATTCATAAAACAAATTATTAGATACATACTAAAAAGCTTATATAACCCCACAATAACAGTAGGAGTCTTTAACACCCCACTGGCAGCATTAGACAAATCACCACATCAGAATACTAACAAAGATATTTGAGACCTGAGCTAAACCAAGTGGCTGTTACTGGCATTGACAGAACTCTCCATTCCAAAACAACAGAACATACATTCCTCTTATCTGTACATGGCACATATTCTAAAATTGACCATACAATTGGCCACAAAATAATTCTCAGCAAATTAAAAAAATTAGCAATCACACTTTCAGACTACAGTGCAATAAAAATGAAAATTAATACTAAGAAGATTGCTCAAGGCCATATAATTACATGGAAATTAAACAACCTGATCCCAAATGATTTTGGAGTAAACAATGAAATTAAGGCAGAAATCAAAAAGTTATTTGTAACTAATGAAAACAAAGATACAACATACCAGAATCTTTAGGACACAGTTGAAGAAAAACTACGAGGAAAGCTAGTAGTACTAAAAACCCAGATAAAAGGGTTAGAAGGATCTCAAATTATCAAGCTAACATTACCTGTACAGGAAATATAGAAACAACAGCAACCCAATCCCAAAGCTAGCCGAAGAAAGGAAATAACCAAAATCAGAATGGAGCTGAATGAAAATGATATGTGAAGAAAATACAAAATATTAATGAACACATGAGTTGGTTCCTGCAAAGTATAAATAAGATTGATGAACCGCTAGCTAGACTAATAAGGAAACAAAAAGAGAGAAGATCCAAACACACACAATCAGAAATGACAAAGGGAATTTTACAACCAGCCCATTGGAAATAAAATAAAACCTCAGAAATCACTATTAACACCTCTTTGCACACAAAATAGAAAACCTACAAGAAATGAATAAATTCCTGAAAACATTCAACCTCCCAAGATTGCACAAGGAAAAAATTACACACCTGAACAGATCAATAATAAGTTCTGTAATTGAATTAGTATTAAA
>NW_016107958.1:635556-651288 GCF_001604975.1 Cebus imitator | reverse complement strand
CAGCCAGAAAAATGCAAGGACCACACAGACTCACCGCTGAATTTCACGAGACATACAAAGAAGGATTGGTACCATTCCTACTGAAACTATTCCAAAAAGTTAAGAAGGAGAGATTCCTCCCTAACTCATTCTGTGAGACCAATATCAAAACCAAAAAAAAAAACAAAAAAACAAAAAAACAAAAAACAAAAAAAAACTTCAGGTCAATATCCTAAATGAACATTGATGCCAAATTTTGCAAAACAAATGCTAGTAAACCGAATTCATCAGTGCATCAAAAAGCAAATCCACCACAATCAAGTAGGCTTTGTCCCTAGGATGCAAAGTGAATACTTATAAACTATTGTTAGAAACATAAATTAGTTTAGCTACTGGGACAAGCTGCTTGTTTATTTCTCAAGAACTTAAAATAGCACTACCACATGACCCCATAATCCATTTATATCGTATACTAAAGGAATGCAAATTTTCCCATTGTAAAGACACACACATTTCTGTGTTCACTACAGAACTATTCTCAATAGCAAAAACATGGAATTAACCTAAATGCCCATAAACAGTAGACTGGATAATGAAAATGTGGTACCGTAGAATACTATGCAGCCATAAAAAATGAAATCATGTCTTTTGCAGCAACCTGAATGGTGCTGGAGGTAATTATTCTAAGCAAACTAATGCAGAAAGAGAATTACCACATGTTCCCACTTACAAGTGGAGCTAAATATTGAGTACACATGGACGCAAAGAAGGAAACATCAGATGATGTTGCATCATCTAACCCCCCGTGACATGCAACTTACCTATGCAACAAACCTGCACAAGTACCCTTGAACCTAAAATAAGTTAAAATAAAATAAAATATACAAATATATAAAAATTACAATATTATACATCACAATCAAGGGGGATTTCTTCAAAATATACAAAGCTTATCTAACAGTTTAAAATCAATGTAGTCCATCACATCAAAAGGCTAAAACAATATGATCATATCAGTAATAAAGAAAGCACTTAACAAAATTCGCCACTGTTTGTAGAAACTCTCAGCAATCTTGAAATAGAGGAAAATTTCCTCAGCTTGATAAAAAGTACATACAAAAAAGTTATAGCCAACATCAATCTTAATGATGAGAATATAGATGTCCTTCCTCTAAGTTTGAGAACAAGGCAATGATATCCCCTTTCACCATTCCAATTGAAAATTATACTAGAATTCATCGCTAACGTAATGAAGCAAGGAAAGAAAAAAATATAGATTGAGAGGAGCAAAGTAAAACTGCTTTTTGTTCACTTAAGAAACTGTTTTCTATGTAAAAATCTCAAATAGTAAATCAAAGTATCCCCAAAGTACTAAGCAATTATAGTAAATTTGCAAAAGAAAATCTTAATACGCAAAAGTCAATCACATTCCAGTGTATCAGCAATGAACAACTGTAACTTGAAATAAAAAGATGCTATCATTTGCATTAAGAATAAAATAAAATGTTTAGCTGTGAGCCTGACAATATCTGTACAAGATCTATGTGAACTAAATTACAAAACTCTGAGGAAAGAAACTGTAGATCTAAATAAATGGAAAGAGATTCTATGTTATAAAGGCTCAATATTGGTAAGATGACAATTTTTTCAACTTGTTCTATATGTCACTAAATGGTGCTCAAAATCCTAGATCAACAAATTGATTCTAAAATATATATGCTCAAGGATAAGACCCAAATAGGCAGCACAGTGTTGAAGAAGACGGAAGTAGGAGTACCTGACTTCAAGCCTCACTATAAAGTTAGGGTCATCAATATAATCTTTTATTGGAGAAAGAACAGAAAAATAAATCAATGAAACAGAATAGAGAGTCCAGAAGGAGATTCATGCAAGTATAGTCAATTGATACTTCCTAAAGGAGAAAAGACAATTCAATTGAGCAAGAATGGTCTATTTTAACAAATGATAATGGCACAATTAGACATCCAGAAGCCAAAAAAAAAAAAAAAAAAAAAAAAAAAAAAAAAAAAAAAAAAAAAAAAAAAAAAAAAAAGCCCAATAAACAAAAACAAAAGCAAACCGCCATAATGTAGACATGAACCTTACACTTTTTACAAAAAAATAACTCAATATGAATCATAGACTTAAATGTAATACACAAAACTATCACACTCCTAAAAGATAACACAGGAGAAATCCCAGGTGACCTTGGGTTTGGCAGTGAGCTTTTAGATACAGTATATTAAAGGAAAAATTAATTAGTTGAAATTCATTGAAATTAAAACTCTTGCTCTACAGGATACAATATTAAGTGAATAAAGAAACAAGGCACAGGCTATGATAAAATAACTACATAACACATACCTAATAAAGGATTGTTTTCCAAAATACACAAGAAACTCTTAACCATAAGAAAGCAAACAACTCAAATTAAGAAACGAGCCAAAGCTCGCAAAAGACTGCTCACCAAAGAGGACATACAGATGGTAAACAATTATACAAAAGGTTCACAACACCATAGGTTATTACGAAATTTCAAATTAAAATAACAAAATACCACTATATACCTGTTAAAATGGTGAAAATCTGGAAGACTAGAAACAGCAAATGCTGGTGAGAATGTGGAACAATAGAAACTTTCATTCCTTGCTTGTGGAAACGCAAAATGATAAACGCAAAAAGCCACTTTGCAACACAGCCTGGCAATTCCTTACAAAGTAAAACATAGGCTTACCACATGATTCAGCAATCACACCCTTATGCATTTACCCAAGTGAGTTAAAAACTTATGTTGTCACAAAAACCCACACACAAATATTTTTAGCAAGCCTATTCATAATTTCCAAAATTGCAAGCAACCAAGATATCTTTCAATAGGTGAATGAATAAATAAGCTGTGTTACATTAATATAATGGAGTAGAATTCAGGGACAAAAATGTCATAAAAGTACAAGCTTAAGTATATATTGCTAAAGTGAAAGAACCCATTCTGGAAAGGCAACATATTTTTTTATATAAAGTGTATAACATTCTAGGATAGATACAATTATAGAGACAGTAAAAATATCAGTGGCGACCAGTGGCTCAGGGACAGTGAGGTGGGAGAGGAATGAATACATGGAATGCAGAGCATTTTTGGGGTGCTGAAGCTATTTTTAATGATATTATAATGGGGGATGTATGATATTATGCATTTGTTAAAACCCATAGAACTGTATATCATAAAGAATGTACCATAATATAAACCACTTTTCATTAAAAATAATTTATCAGACTCAGTACATACATCAATTGTACAAGCAGTGTACCATACAAATGTATGATATTAACAAGAGCCCAAAATACATGTGTAGGAGAATGAGTGAACAGTAACTCTCTATACTTTCTGTGAAACTAAAAATGCTCAAGAAACAAAGTCTATTGAAAGTACATCTCTAGTAAAATGAATATGCAAGCCCTGAATGGATCAAGATATTCATAATACACATATCTGACAAAGAAGTTGTATTCAGATTGTATCAAAAGCTCTTATAAGTAAATACTTAAAAATACAAATTACACAATAAACAATGGGAAAAAGTATTGAATAGGCACTAAATCTAAGTACCAAATATTAGCAAATTTGTGGGCAATCTGATCACAACTAGAATTGTAAAAATGATTTTTAAAAAACCAATAAATGGTGATAGGAAAACTGGCTAAGTGCAGAAAGCAGAAACTGGACGCCTTCCTTATACCTTACACAAAATTAACTCCAGATGGATTAAAGATTTAAACATAAGACCTAACACCAGAAAAACTCTAAAAGAAAACCTAGGCAATACCATTCAGGACATAGGCCTAGGCAAGGACTTCATGACTAAAATACCAAAAGCAATGGCAACAAAAGTCAAAATAGACAAATGGGATCTAATTAAACTTAAGAGCTTCTGCACAGCAAAAGAAACTATCATTAGAGTGAACCAGCAACCAACAGAATGGGAAAAAAGTTTTGCAAGCTACCCATCTGACAAAGGGCCAACATCCAGAATCTACGAAGAACTAAAATAAATTCACAAGAAGAAAACAAACAACCCCATCAAAAAGTGAGCGAAGGATATGAACAGACACTTTCCAAAAGAAGGCATTTATGCAGCCAACAAACACATGAAAAAATGCTCATCATCTCTGGTCATTAGAGAAATGAACACACTAAGATACCAGCTCCCGTTAGAAAGGTGATCATTAAAAAATCTGGAGACAACAGACGCTACAGAGGATATGGAGAAATAGGAACACTTTTACAATGTTGATGGGAGTGTAAATTAGTGCAACCATTGTGGAAGACAGTGTGGCAATTCCTCAAGGATCGAGAACTAGAAATACCATTTAACCCAGCAATCCCATTACTGGATATATACCCAAAGGATTATAAATTGTTATGTTATAAAGACACACGCACATGTATGTTTATTGTGGCACTGTTTACAGTAGAAAAGACTTGGAACCAACCCAAATGCCCATCAAGGATAGACTAGATAAAGAAAATGTGGCACATATACACATTGGAATGCTATGCAGCCATAAAATGGACGTCCTTTTGCAGGGACATGGATGAATCTGGAAACCATCATTCTCAGCAAGCTGACACAAGAACAGAAACCCAAATACCACATATTCTCATTCATAAGTGGGTGTTGAACAATGAAAACACATGGACACAGGGAGGGGAACATCACATACTGGAGCCTGTTGGGGGATAAGGGAGGTAGAGGAGGAATAGCAGGAGTTGGGCGGATTGGGGAAGGATAGCTTTGGGAGAAATATTATTGTAGGTGACAGGGGGATGGAGGCAGCAAACCACCATGGCATGTGTATACCTATGTAACAATCCTGCAAGATCTGCACATGTACCCCAGAACTTAAAGTATAATAATTAAAAAAAATCAGAATTTGCTTTGGCAATTTCTAATAGAAATAAAGAATTACACCAATGCTATGAACAATTTTGTTTTTTAATATTTTCCAAGATATGGAAATTTATGTCTGTAAAAACATGTTATACCAAAATATTCAACTGCTGCTTTACTCATAATAACCAAGAACTGAAAACAACCAAAATGTCTATAAGCAGGAAAATAAGTTAAAATATTATGATTTATTTATACACTGCAGTAATATTCAGCAATCAAAAAGAAAAAACTACAGATACAAGCAAGGATAAGGATCAACCTAAAAAATTGTTTTATGCAAGAAAAACCAGACAGAAAATATTATATAATTTTTGATCTCATTTAAATCAAGCTCTAGAACAGGCAAAGATTATAGGAAAAGAAATAACAACAGTGACTGACTAATGGTTTTGGTAGTAGAGAATAGGAATAGATTGGGGAGTGGCAAAAAGAATATTTTTTGGGTGATGAAAATATAGTCATTAGTTGCATGACAACATTTTGGTCAACAGTGAACCACATATTCAACAGTGGCCCCAGAGGATTAACGTGGAGATGAAAAATTCCTCTTTTCTAGTGACATCTTGCTGATTCTGGCCTTGTGTAGGCCTAGGCTAATGTGTGTGCTTGTGTCTTAGTTTTAACAAAATGTTCAAAAGATAAATGAAATGAAATAATTTAAAAATAGAAAAAGCTGTTTATAAAATAAGGGTATAAAATCAAAATGTTGTATAACTATAAAATATATCTGTGTACTAAGCTATGTGTCATTACAAAAGAGTCAAAAAGTGTAAAAACAATTTAAAAGTTTGCAAAATAAAAAGTTGCAGTTATGCTAAATTAAGTAAATTCATTAATGCAGTATTCATTATCAAAGAAAGAAAAATATTTTTATAAATTTAGTATAGCCTAAGCATACAGTGTTTTAAGGTCTACATTAGTGGATTAATGTTCTAGGTCTTCACATTCACTCACCACTCACTCACTGACTCACTGACTCCACAGGGCAACTTCCAGTCCTGCAAGCTCTATGCATGGTAAGTGCCCTATACAGGTGTATTGTTTTTAAAATTTTTATGCCATATTTTGACTGTACCTTTTCTATATTTAGCTATGTTTAGGTACATAAATACTAGTGTATTATAACTGCTTACAGTATTCAGGAGAGTAACATGCTGTACAGATTTGCAGTCTGGATGCAATGGGCTATACTGTATAGCCTAGGTGTGCAGTAGGCTATATCATTTAGGTTTATGTAAGTACACCCTATGATGTCGCATAACAATGAAATTGCCTTATAACACGGTTCTCGGAATGTAGCTCCATCATTAATCAAAGCATAACTGTATTCCACGTGTTTATAGAGGTGTGAGGGTTTTATATATATATATATTTCAGATGTCCAAATACTACTGTTATCACTGAGTAAGCATGATGCTATCATAACCTAATTATACAGATGATGTTAAATTAAGCACCTCGCTCACACTAATTTGTACTGCAATTGTCATATACAACCTAAACACAATTAAAATTATATTATTTTATCTTATAACTATTAGTACTAGGTGATACTACCATTAAAATAGAAAGAGGTTGAAAAAGTAATTTTCCTACACTACTATTCAGAAAATTAACTGTCAAACAGAGAACATGCTAAATAATTCTCTCTCATTCAAACTAAACATCAGATGTCTAAGATGAAGAAATGTATTATTTGAATCATAAAATTTAAAAAGATGTATTTGTAACTTAAGTGAACAGAGTTCTTTAGTTCACTTAGTGAATGAAAAAGACTGATGACAATTATCACATTAGCTTTTTGATTAAATGGTTATATGAAATTTTCCTTAAGATTTTTTAAACGTAGCCTCATCTGTCCTCCCTGTGTTTTGTTTCCATTTTTTCCTTAGAATTTACCTTTTAAATTAGATTAATTGTGAACTTCAGTTCCTCATAGAACTACCCAAATTATAAAAATCTATTTAAAAATATCAACTGTTAAGTGTCAGGTGTCAAAATGCTCACAATTAGCATAAAAGAGTTTTAACTATCCTCAACCTCCCAAGCTTCATATTGAAAGCAATGCTGATATTTTCTATCTTCTGGTTTTTTTATGGATGAATAGACATCAAGACATCCATCAAAATTTCCATGTAAGGCATATATAAACTTATGGCAATTCCATTTCCTAGATTTGGCAGATTGTTGAAAGAATTTGTTGACAAATATCAATTTAGATATAACCACACCACTGTTCTATTATAAGAACTTTGTAGTATTTATAACTTATTGATGCTCTTCTTGCTACCTGAAACTTTCTCCCATGCCATCCAATCCATTCTTTGACTCAATTTAAATTCTCTTTCCACAAATCACTTTGGGTAATATTGTATATTTCTTTCCTCTGCCTTGCTGTTTCACTTACTTTGTATCTAACATATATTACTTTTCGAATACTGTCTTACATTTTGGGTAATTCTTACAGTCTTTTAGGGGCATTTGCTCATTAAATCTCTGGTGATTGCATTGTAGACTGTGCACACAAAACTCCTGTAATTGCTATTTTGAAGTAAGTGCCACTGTGCTTCATCACTTGAAACATTGCTTTAATTCCTCTTTAATGCTTTTTTTTCCATATTCCCTACTTAAACTGCTTTAAAGTAAACCACTTAAAAAAGAAGAAAAATGTCATGAAGCCCTTTTTCACAAAAATGACAGAAGTCAAACAACCACAGGAAGAAATTAAAGTCTTAAATGTTAAAAGTTTAATTTTCTTATATCCTTAACCCAAAGGTCTCATCCCTGTTCTCCAAATGTGAAAGCATTTTACAAAATTAATTTATAGAAAGCACTAGAGGTCATTTTCAAGAAGCACTAGAGAATTTGTGCCAAATAAGTTGTATGAACTTCAGTGATTGCCAAGAAGGAAAGTCAATTTTCAGTACTAATATTTGGAATTTTATTTGATCACTCTTACAATTAGGAGTAACATTCCTTGAAGGTGAGTAGCTTAATCTATACAAGAAGAAGGGAAAACTAAAACATAGTTTACTTATCAATAAACTACATGAATGCTTTATCTTTTATTTTTCCTTCTGGTTACAGTTAATCATGAAAACATGTCAGATGTATTTCAGATACACATCCCCCCTCTAAAATGAGGCGGGGGAAGGGTGTGTGGGTGGGGTTTTGGGGCTTGCTGGATGGGCCACTGTTGTGTGGGTTCTTTAATTGGCCTATATGCAGAGACTATAGACAGATAACATTAAGGGAAGAAACAATGTAGTTGAAATAAGAAAACTTACTTACCAACAGGTGAAGTGTAGAAAATTGTTTAGCTCCTCTGAACTCTTATTTCCTTTTCTGTGAAGTAGGAACATCCATACTTTTTTCACAGAATTGTTGTGTTAAGGATCTCAGTGTAGCAGTGTGACATGTTTGGGCTGCTGCTTGCTGCCTTTAAAAACTGAAAAATAAGTTGGAGGAATTTCCAACTTTTGGTAACTTTTACCTTTTTGGCTTGTTTTACGTAAATTTCTGGAAGCCAACATGATGGGAAACTGAGACCTATAACTGCCACTACTGATCTTAACTGTCCATTTGAGGAATCAAGTCATTATTCTCTAAGCTCCCCTACTATTTGACCATAAATAAATAATTCCCAGTTCAATTCCTCCAGCAGAACAGAAATTCAGGCATTGATATGAAGACAACAGACAGGATTTAAATCTCTACTCTACCCATTTATTATGTAGTAACCATAAAATATTTCTCTGTCTCAGTTTCATGATGTATAATAATACTACCTACTTTATTGGATTGCTGTGAAACTTCAGGAGATAATTATATATATTCTAAGCAATCAGAGGGAAAGGGCATTGTGGCTCATGCCTGTAATGTCAGCATTTTGGGAGACCAAGGGGGGGGTGTGGATCACCTGATGTCAGGAGTTCAAGACCAGCCTCACCAGCATAGTGACACCACAGAGATGTAAAAGATCATTGAAAGTTACTATGAATACCTTTATGCACATAAACTATAATACTTAGAAAATATGAATAAATTCCTGGAAAGGTACAACCCTCATAACTTAAATCATAAAGAATTAGATAGCTTGAACAAACAAACAAGCAGCAAGGATAAAATGGTAATTAAAGTATTACCACCAAAAAAAAAATCCAGAACCAGAGGATTAACAGCAGAATTCTACCAGACATTCAAAGAAGAAATTGTACCAATCCTATTGACACTATTCCACAAGATGGAGAAAGAGGGAATTCTCTCTAAATCATTCTATGAAGCCAGTATCATCCTAATACCAAAACCAGGAAAGGACATAACTAAAGAAGAAAACTACAGACCAATATTCCTGATGAACATGATGCAAAAATTCTCATTCATATATATATATATATATATATATATATATATATTTAAATTGCATTTTAGTTTTGGGGGTACATGTGAAGAACATGCAAGATTGTTGCATAGATACATACATGGCAGTGTGGTTTGCTGCCTTCCTCCCCATCACCTATATCTGGCATTTCTCCCCATGTTATCCCTCCCCAACTCCCTACCCCCTGCTGTCCCTCCCCTAGTTCCCCCCTACAGACCCCAGTGTGTGTTGCTCGCCTCCCAGTGTCCATGTGAAAATTCTTAACAAAATACTACTTCACTGAATTTACCATCATATCAAAAAGATAATTCACCATGATCAAGTGGGTTTCATGCCAGGAATGCAGGGATGGTTTAACATATCATACAAGAGAAAGAAATAAAAGGCATTCAAATTGTTAAAGAGAAAGTCAGATCATCACTGTTTGGTGATGATATGATTATTTATCTTGAAAACCCTAAAGATTCCTCCAGAAAGCTCCTAGAACTTATAAAAAATTCAGCAAAGTTTTTGGATACAAAATTAACGCACACAAATCAATAGCTCTTGTATGCACCAACAGTGACCAAACTGAGAATCAAATCAAGAACTCAACTTCTTTTACAATAGCTGCAAAAAAAAAAAAAATTAGGAATATGCCTAACAAAGGAGGTGAAAGACCTCTCCAAGGAAAACTAAAAAACACTGCTGAAAGTAACAATAGACTACATAGACAAATGGAAACACACTCATGTTCATGGATGGGTAGACTCAACATTGTGAAAATGATAATACTGCCAAAAGAAATCCACAAATGCAATTCAATTTCCATCAAAATAGCATATTCATTCTTCGCAGAATTAGAAAATACAATTCTAAAATTCATATGTAACTAAAAAACAGTCCACATAGCCAAAGCAAGAATAAGTAAAAAAACAAATCTGGAGGCATCACATTACTTGATTTCAGATTATACTATAAGGCCATAGTCACCAAAACAGCATGGTACTGACATAAAAGCAGGCACATAGACCAATGGATCAGAATAGATAACCCAGAAATAAACCCAAATACTTACAGCCAACTGATCTTTGACAAAGCAAACAAAAACATAAAATGGGGAAAGAACACCCTTTTCAACAAATGGTGCTGGGTATCTATCCAGAGGAAAAGAATTCATTAGAAGAAAAATATACTTGCACATCCATGTTTACAGCAGCACAATTCATAATTGTGAAAATGTGGAGCCAACCTAAATGTCCATCAATAAATGAGTGGATAAAGAAACTGTGGTACATACTATGGAATACTACTCAGCCATAAAAAGGAATGAATTAATGGCATTCTCTGTGACCTGAATAAGATTGGAGACAATTATTCTAAGTGAAGTAACTCAGGAATGGAAAACCAAACATCCTATAAGTGGGAGTGGGAGAGCTAAGCTATCAGGATGCAAAAGCATGAGTACACAATGGATTTGGGAACTCAGGTGGGAGATAAAAGAGTACAAACAGTGTTCAGTGTATACTGCTCGGGTGATGGGCGCACCAAAATCTCACAGATCAGCACTAAAGAACTTATCCATGTAACCAAACACTACCTCTTCTTCCATAATCCATGACAATAAAAAATATTTTTAAAACACCAAGAAAACATTGTGCCAACCATGATCTGAAGCATGAAGCAAATGAAAATGTGGCATGATTTTGAACAAGTGATGAAAACCACCAAAAAAAAAAAAGACTATAAATATTAGCAGAAAGACTGAGTAAGGAGTTAGTGTGAGGAAAGTCTATTGAAGATAGCAGGAAGCATACAGAAAAGGAACTCCTGTGATAATGAATTAGGAAGTTTAGATTTACCGACATAAGCAAAGGAAAGTCACTGAATGTTAGGAAAGTCATAACCCAATTTGATACCCACATTTGCAGGTGACTTCTTTAATCAGCAAGCCTCCAAAGAATTTAGGAATACAAACTTCAATCTTAATTAATCTTTTTCAGTTGGTTTAAGTGAATCTACTTTCAACAATTTAAATTTGTGAAAAACGTATCACCAGATGTTTAAGTATGCATATCAATCTAGTTTCCCCTCCCAATAATACATATCTGTAAGTAATTTAAGAAATAATTAATATAGACATGGTTACTAAGCTGTGTCCCACAAATTATAAAATGTATGGAAATTATCATTAAAGTAACAAAGTTGAGATTCAATTCTTAATCTTAGTTTTTTGTCTGTTTTTTTTTGTTGTTTTGTTTTGTTTTTTTATGACCACTGTGAAGGTATGGAATTTGAATTATGGGTCTCAAGGTCTCTAGGAGTTGACCTTTCGTAACATTATGTCAAGTGTAACTTTTTTTGTTGTTCTGGAATATCTTCGCTTTTAGCAGTGGCTCCAATGGGCAAGAAGATGAGATGCTACATTATAAGCAGAACATGATAAGACACTGTAAAACTATTTCTTTATCCAACTCCAGCCTCAACTCCCCACGAGGGGAGAATAGAGTGATGGTAAAAATAACTACCAATTGGGAATTTATTTGGAGTGAAAGCCGTTGATATTTTGTGCATTCCTCTCCCAGCATGAAGCCATGTGAAGAAAACATTAGGGAACCATTTAGAGAAGTTATGTGATCTTTGCGGGTTTTAGGCTTCTTCAGGTAAGAAGTGCTTCCAGATTTAATCCTGAATAAGCCTAGAGGTTTGAATGGCCTGTGGTAGCAGAGTAAAGTTAGCTGCATGGAAATAGACAGAACTTCTAGAATTCCACCAGGCAGTTTCTTATGGGCCAACCTTGGACCTTGTGGAAGGGAGCATGGATGAGGTGACCTTAAAAGAGGGTGGAGCAATAAGGTAGATAAGCTAAAAGCAATAGAATGGAGGAGGGCCAAGTCATAAAAATCTGATACAGTTTGAGTACATGTTGAAATGTGGTCTCCAGCACTGAAAGTGGGGCCAAGTGACTGGTGTTTGGGCAATGGGAAAAATCCCTCACGAATAGCTTGGCACCATCCCCCTGGTGATAAGTGAGCTCTTGTTCTGAGTTCACACACAAGATCTGGTTGTTAAAAAGTGTGGGGCACCTCCAACTCCCAACTTCCTCCTGCTCCTTACATGTGAGATACCTGCTCCTCCTTCATCTTTCATCATGATTGTAGGCTTCCTTAGGCCTCCCCAGAAACAGATGCTGGCACTATCCCTCCTGCAGAGCCTGTATAACCATAAGCCAATAATATCTTTTCTTATAAATTACTCAGCCACAGGCATTTCTTTACGGCAAGACAAGCACAACCTAACACAGAGTCTAATCAGCAGAAGCCTCATTTTAATCCGGGAACTACAGAAAATGTTGTTTGGTGATAGTTATCTTGGAGAACTCCCAAATTATATTTGGTAGGCAGAACTGCTATTATTTAAACATTAGATATAAAGTGGTCCTGATGTCATGTTACAGTTATCCTGGCCACATAACAGTATGCTTATTTCCTATAACATATCTCTTTCCCTAAGTCATAATAGACATAATCATCAACTAGAATGCAGGAGATAAAGCAAACAGAAGAAAGAAGCTGAATATGAAATACATGAAAGTTTCTTTGACATGTTCAGGTCAAAGCTGCCTGGAATAAAATAGCTTTGAATCAAATGATACAATAAAGTTTTGCCATTAGACCAGATATGACTTTTAAATACTAGAATGTGATTATAAAAACTTTGAGATCTATCCAAAATTTTTACAAAGATGGGGAAGAACAATTTAACAGGGAGTTTAAAAGGGTAGATAATTGTTTTATTATTGAACTCAGTGAGTCTAGTTCCTTTAATAAACCAGTTATACCCTAGGTCACTTAATCTTAGGATGTGTACACTTTAATCTTCTAAAGATACAGAAACTAGGTTGACAGATTAAGGTAAAATATATTGATATGCCAAATATATACTGTATTAATCTATCTTATGTTGCTACGAAGAATACCTAGGACTGGGTAATTTTTAAACAAAAGAAGTTTATTTGTCTAATAGTTCTGAAGTCTGGGAAGTTCAGAATCAGATCAAGGGACCACATATAGTGAGGGCATTGTCAATGCATCATCCCACAGTGGAAGGCATCACATGGTGACATGGCAAGAGAAATCAAGACAGTGCCAAGCTCCCTTTATAGTAAGTCCAATCTTGTGATAAGCAACCCAATATCCTGATAATGATATTAATACATTTATGAAGGAGAACTCTCATGACCTAATTATCTCTGTTTCTTTTTTTTTTTTTTTTTTTGATACAGAGTTTTGCTCTGTCACCCAGGCTGGAGTGCAGTGATGTGACCTTGGCTCACTGCAGCCTCCACTTCCCAGATTCAAGTAATTCTCCTGCCTCAGCCTCCTAAGTAGCAGGAACTACAGGCATGCACCACCATACCTGGCTAATTTTTGTATTTTTAGTAGAGATGGGGTTTCACAATGTTGACCAGGCTGGTCTGGAACTCTTGACCTCAAGTGATTGACCTGCTTGCCCTCCCAAAATGCTGGTTTTACAGATCTAATTATGTCTTATTAGGCTCCAACTTCCAACAGTGTTGCATTGATTTTACATTTTTAACACGTAAACTTTGGGGGACACATTAAATCCACAACATGCATATACACACTAAAAGATCTGATACACCCAGTATATTGTGGTGACATCAAAGCTAAATTAATAAAATACGTCGGTATGGGGTGATTAGTCAGTCTGAGTGCTACTGAGAAGTAGATTAAGAGGACAACTGTTGGGTTATTTCCTAGGGTAAATACAAACTATACTTTTGGCAGGAAAAATTATCTTTTTATATGATCATAATCTATTTAAATGTTCCCCAAAACCTAAAATGCAATTTAAAAAAATAAAAATAATAAAATAAAAAAAGCTAAGTCTTTTAAACTATATCAGCCAGGTCATAGTGGCTGACTATTGTCAGGAAAGCCATACTCCTATGCCAAATATTTTTAAAACTTTGGGTGAACCACAAGTTTTTCTAAAACAGTCTTACAAGTATTTCTATTGTAAACATTCACATTTTAGAAGTCGACAATTCTAACAATGTTTAAACACTTTTAAATTTAAGGGAGAAACCTTTTTGTTTCCTCTGGTAAACAGACAGATAACACCTGAACTTTATTATGACAAGTTACAAACTTGAAGCTTTAACTAAACATTTTCAGCAAGAGATATGTTAATATAGTATTTCCTTCCTTAGCTTTCTAAACAAAGGTTAATTGCTAGCACATGGCTCAATATTATCAAAGCACTTCTGTCACCAGCTTATTTACTTAAAGTTTTCCTCTGTGTTTTCTTATTAACTGAAGATTCAAACCTGTAGCTTATAGTTACAGTATGATTTTAATCAAGCAAATCTCTTCAGGACACGCAATATTATTTCAGGAAATATCTATGGTTTCTCAGCAATATTAAACTGTTAAGTTGCAGACACAGAGAAGGAAGGTAGTTGTATTTAACTATCATCAGGGTGTTTCCAGGCAAGTATAACAGAGGTGTAGAGAAATCATAAAAACTAAGGGAGGTGGTAAACATGCTTTTATAACAAAGATCCAGGAATTATTACCTGGGTAGGTAAAATGAGCGGACCTCACAGAGTAAGAGTACTGAGTGTACTGGTTGGTGATATTCATACATTTTAATAGTTGTCTTAGGAGTAGTGGAAGAGGTGAGACTGAAACTGAGGGGTTACATAACTGGGTTCTGGTCATGTAGTATTCTGGACATTTAGAGCTTTTGAATCACATGAGGGTTTTGGCCACATAAGGAAACTGACAATATCATGGGATTACTTACGTAGATTTATGCCTTGGACCAATTGACCAAGTGTCCTCTAAGATCCAAAACAGGTGGGATGGCAATCATTTCTTTCATTTTTGTCTTTACTCTGCACAATTTATCTAGGTTACCTTTATGTCACCGGCTCCTTCACAAAAAGTAGACAGCATCAAAAGCAAACTACCTCAAAATTTGTCCATGGTTTACATTGCTTACCAAATCCATTTGGAAGGAATTTAATGTAGAAAAGTTGCATCAAGAGTTGTGTGGAAATGATTTTTGTTCATCAGAGAATGTGCAATAGGATCCTTAGTACTTCCTTTATGGAATGTGGTTCTTGACTCATAAGATTGTTTAAGAGCGGGGTTCAGTGGTTCGTATCTGCAATCCTCTCATTTGAGAGGCCGAGGCAGGAGGATACTTTAGCCCAGGAGTTAAAGACCAGTCTAGGCAACATAGTGAGAGCCTGTTTTCATACACTTACACAAAATAGCCAGGCATAATGGTGTGTGCCTATAGTCCCAGTCCCAGCTACTCAGGAGGCTGAGATGGGAAGATTGCTTGAGCCCAGGAAGTCAAGGCTGAAGTCAACTGTGATTGTGCCAATGTACCATAGCACTCCAGCCT
>NW_016107958.1:625024-634927 GCF_001604975.1 Cebus imitator | reverse complement strand
ATTAGAGAAATGCAAATCAAAACCACAGTGAGATACCATCTCACCTCAGTAAGAATGGCAATCATTAAAAAATATGGAGACAACAGATGCTGAAGAGGGTGTGGAGAAATAGGAACACTATTACACTGTTGGTGGGAGTGTAAATTAGTTCAACCATTGTGGAAGACAGTGTGGCGATTCCTCAAGGATCTAGCAATAGAAATTCCATTTGACCCAGCAATCCCATTACTGGGTATATATCCAAAGGATTATAAATTGTTCTATTATAAAGACACATGCACACATATGTTCATTGTGGCACTGTTTACAATAGCAAAGACCTGGAACCAACCCAAATGCCCATCAATGATAGACTGGACCAGGAAAATGTGGCATGTATATACCATGAAATACTACCTAGCCATAAAAAAACACGATGAGATTGTGTCCTTTGTAGGCACATGGACTAATCTGGAAACCATCATTCTCAACAAACTGACACAAGAACAGAAAATCAAACACCACATGGTCTCACTCATAGGTGAGTGTTGAACAATGAGAACACATGGACACAGGGAGGGAGGATCACACACTGGGGTCTTTTGGAGGGGGCTAGGGAAGGGACAGCAGGGGGTAGGGAGGTTGGGGAGGAGTAACATGGGGAGAAATGCTAGAGTAGGTGATGGGGGCATGGAAGCAGCAAGCCACATTTCCATGTATGTACCTATGCAACAATCCTGCATGATCTGCACACGTACCCAGAACATAAAATACAACAAAATGAAACAAAACAAAAAACTCAGCTGCTATGCAGTGAGAATTCAAGCTACCTATGAGGCCATGTGGGGTACTCCACCCTACAGCGTTCAGCTGAGCCTAGCTTTTTGGTCATCCCAGTCTATCAGCTAGACTCATGTATGAAAATCTTTCAACAAATCTAGCCCATAGCCATTTAGGTCATCTCGGACTGACCGATTTTTCCTAACTGAATCCCTAGATATAGTGAAGGAGTGCAAGCAATCTTCTCTTGCGTCTGTATACATTCCTAATTCCATAATCAGTTAGCATGATATAATGTTTTTTGTTATTTTATACCACTAAGTTGGGGTACTTTGTTGTGGAGCAAGTGATAATGGGAATATAATTTAGTATCTCAAAATACAGCATCAATAAAACAAAACTAAAAACATCTGACATTGGTTCGAAGGAGACTTGGTCACAAGCATAAGCCTGAAAGGCCTTGAAATGACTGTCAGTGAAGGCTTAAAGGAAAGCAAAAAATAAATGTTATTCAACTGGAAGAGGACCCTTTTTATATAGCAACAGGAAATTTGGCAGTGCTGTAACCTGTGGTAACTGGAAAAACAAAAACATACTAATAAACAATTTGAAACTGCTAAGGAGATTTGCAGGCTGAATTTTTTAAACGCCAGCATCTTTCCTTTAGCTGTGTATGATAAGATAAAAATAGAGAAAAATCAGCAAAAACATTATTCATTTTTAAAGCAAACCTCAGAGAAAATATGAAGACAAGAGTTGCTGAAGTTTGAAAATACAATTATTTTTCATTCCCATTCTCTTCAGTATGTAAAGGATTTTCAAAACAGTAAAGAGACTCAGGGAAAATATCAGACTCAGAATGTCATCAGGAGAATGTAGCCTCAGAATATAAAGATAAACCATGGGTGTGATTGAAAAATCTCTTTATTAAATCTTCCAAAAAATTTAAAGTGATGCCTCATGGACTCTTACAGACAGGCAAAGGCCATCTATGTTTCTTCAGTATGTTCCAGAGACACTCTCTCTTAAAGAATATTCTAATAACCTTGAGGGTGTTGTCCCATGTTGCCTCACAGGAAGCCCAAGGCTGAGAAAGATTATTGCAAAAAGATTTGTGGCTATGACTTTCATTTACTGGAGTGTATTATAAATTGATACATAAGACACTCAGAACTTTAAAAGAAGAAAAATTGGGTTGGACTGCAAATGACAAAGGCAGTTCAAAATGAAGGGTCCTTTGGAACTGGCAACATGTCCTGAGAAAGATTGCAGAATTGCTGTAGAACAGTGAGCTGTGGACCTTCCATTTCCCCTCTTCCAGTGGGAATATCTATGTAAAAAAGATTCCAGACTTCATTCGTATCACACATTGTTTGCTGGAGGAAGATAACTTGCTTCTAATTTACAAGCATGTGGATGGAGATAAAAGAGATTCTTCTGTATCTGTCCCCGATTTAGATGATGAAATCCTGGATTCTAATCTACTGGTGTATGAGATTAGACTTTTTAGGCCTTCTGCAGTGAGAGACTTTATTTTGCATGTGGAAGGATGTGAGTTGTATGCAGAGGACAGACGGACAGATTGTGTTTTCCAAAGATTACTCCAATAATATGCCCCATTCCACATGCTCCTCTGCCAGGTAGGGTTGCCACTCCTCTATTGAGAAGAAGCCCAATTAGCCTTCACTTGTAGCTGAGATAACGTAAAAACTCACTTGTAATTAATAGAATGTGGTTAAAGTGACTCTAGTATGTCTTCTGAGGCTAGGACAGAAGTAGCTGTTCAGCTTGCACCTTGTTCTTTGAGTGCTCTCTCTTCACACTCCCTTTCAGAACTCAGTTTCTCAGGCTCCAAGAAACCCACACCATGTGGACAGATCACACATAGGTGCTCCAGTCTACAGGATCAGCTGAGGTCAACATTTAAGGAATCTCAACCTAGGCCCAGGCGTGTTAGTGAAGAAACTTCCAAATGATTTCAGGATCTAACCATTTAAGTTATCTCAGTTGTCTCAATATTCCCAGATGAAGGAAGCTTCAGGAATTATGAAGCAGAGAAAAAGCCATTTCTACTATGTGCATCTATCTGAATTTCTCACTCACAGAATTCATAAACTTAAAAAATGACTGTTGGTTTATACCATAAAGTTTGTGATACAACAACTGATAACTCAAACACCAGGAAGTGCATTTAAAAAATTATTTCTCAACTGCATTTATAATTTCTATTTGATATTATACTCATTCATTTGAAGATGGATCATTTTAAGAAAAGAATGTCTTGAAACTAAGCACTGACAAACTGAAGCCAAAGCAAGAGAAAAAATAACCTCATAGGAAGTTGAGAAAGAATAATTGGAGTTGACAAAAATATAGTTGAACCACAGGACTATATAGATTAAGGACTCAGCGGAGCAGTGCAAGCTGTCTTCAAATATGTGAAGGCTGTCATGTGGAAGATGGATTAGACTTGTACTGAGGAGCTCTAGAGAGCAGAACTAATACCCACATTGGTTGGTCCAAGGGAAGCATATTTGATACCTAATAAGAGGAAGTGTTTGTCAGTAATCAGAACGATAAAGGTGGAGACTGCTTCTTGAGGAGGTAAACTGTAATTTTTGTTGAGGAAAACCTGGATATTGTAATAATGGTAATTTTCTAAAAAGAAAAACTCTTGTACCAAGTAAAACACTGGAGTAGATGTTCTAACGTATTCCAATCATAAGTTTTTAAGAATCTATAAAATAGCTATTTTTATAATAATCTACATCTAAAGGTTAGGTATACGGACCAGTTAGAAGACAGAAAAATAGTGATAAGTTTTCAGTAACTTGTGCTTTCAAGGGCAATAAAAAATCTAGTAACTACACCATGTTAGATGACAAATTAAATACATATTTAATATATTAGTAAAATATCTGTATGCCAGTGTACAAAAGCATAGTGACCCTACAAGTTGATGCTATTTTATTTACATATAATTGTATATAAATATATATGTATAAATATTATATATACATATATAGTTACTATGCAGATATTCAAGGCAACATTTTATCTGATTATAGTCAAATAGGAATGGAGGAGAACAGGAATTGATTAAAAGAAGAATTACATTATAATTATCATTATCATCACCATCACTTCATTATTCCTTTATTAGTATCTTTATATTGGCTACTATTTATTCATCATTTATTATAAACACAATCTTGACCATATGATACTTATTATCTCATTTAATTATTAACTGAAATTATGAAGAAGAGAAATAATATCTACATAAAAAGTAGGGTATGCTTTAGGTTATCCATTTAAGTGGATAACCTGGGAATCAACCCAGATCTTCTCTGATGATCAAGCCCAGTTTATTACACTATAGAAACTGTTGGTGTAAATGAGATCTGTGCCTTTAAGGTACAGACTTGTGTCATTAGAAGAGGATGGATGTTGTATTTATTAAGCCCCCCAAGTATCTTTCCTACAATAATACACATTTCTTGAAATGTCATACTTTCCTATAGTTTTTGCTTTAATCAGAAATGTCTGTGTTCTTCATTTATTTGTGAATAACATGAAAGAGTTCAACCAATACAGTTGGCTGAAAGCTAAAATATAGATTTACCATAGTTTAGGGAGGAGGAAAGGGGTCGCTATCATGGGTGCCAAAAATGAAGGAAGATTATGAAATCTAAGTTGAAAGAATGGCTGCCTAAAAGAAATATTGTCATTTCATATGTCCCACATGACAGACATCTCCCAAGGAGATAAGAAATATAGATTTTAAATTTTAAAATACTCATCTTGGGACTAGTAAGGTGGCGATGTCTCATTAACACAGTAGGGAGGTAAATTTGTATCCTACGAAAGTGGGTATTTTTAGAAAATAAGGAAAGAACGTAGCCAAAATGCAGTAAGATAAATAAATAGCTTTTTTTTCTTTCTTTTTTTTTTTTTTTTTTTTCGGAGTTTCCCTCTTATTATCCAGTCTGGAGTGCAATGGCGTGATCTCGGCTCACCGCAATGACTGCCTCCTGGGTTCAACAATTCTCCTGCCTCAGCCTCCCAAGTAGCTGGGACTACAGGTGTGCGCCACCATGCCCAGCTCCTTTTTGTACTTTTTTTTAGTAGAGACGGGGTTTCACTATGTTGACCAGGATGGTCTCAATCTCTTGACCTCGTGATCCACCCTCCTCACCCTCCCAAAGTGCTGGGATTATAGGTGTGAGCCACTGCACCTGGCCAATAAATAGCTTTAAACTTGTAGAAAAAGTCGAAGTAGTTAAATAGACACTTCCTAAATTTCAGATATGACTTGACTGAATCATCACTAGAGAATTTCAAGGAGGACTGAAGAGAATGTACAGAAATTCAAAGCAGGAGGTAAAAAGTCAGGTGAGAATGGAGCTGGAGAGAAAGAGAAATCATTTGAAATATTTTGCTTTCCTTTGGAAGATTTTTGAAATATTTTATACTGTGCACAACAAAATTTTCTTAGTTGGAAGGAAATGAGAATAAATCATACTCTTTTATTAGTTTGGTATGACACTACAGATAACACAAATTTTATGAAAGGATGCTAAATGACAGTTTATATAAAGGCCAAGATTCATGAGGCTTGAGATATTAGATTTAGTTGGAAAATGATATATGGAAGGAAGGTCTTTATGTGATTCCCCTAGTACAGTTCAAATTCAACTTTCTATTTGAAGTACAAATATTATAACTTAAAATTATATTTTAGATTTTTTCATAGGCTAAAAAATGAATCCCTCAGATATGATTTAAATTTATAATGAACTCCATGATAATTAAATTTAAAGGGCTAAATTATCTAAATATCTCTACTTAGGAAGGAAACTAATAATCAAAAGCACTTATTCAGATATTTTTCTGTTTCTGTTGATGACACCTGACAAAAATTCTCTTTTTGACAAAATCCTAGTCAATCTTCTCTGAAGGCTCATCTCAACTAATTCTCAGCCTTGCCCTTGAAAACAGACTTGAAAAAACATTAGTATAGCTTTTAACAATTCAAGGCCACATACTTATAATAATCTTATACTCCTGGAATTGCCTAAAAAAATTCAAGTCTGTCAAAAAAATTCACTGTTTGTTTCTACCAACCTCTGAGGTTAGGGCAATGTCTCCCAGACTCTGCAGAAGGATGGAATCCTGTCATTGATAATTTCTAGGTAGCAGGGTCAGCTGGCTAATCACATTAGGATTTGCTAACCTTTTTGTAATTTTTCATGATTGTATATTTAGAAGACCCTATCATCTCAGCCCCAAATCTCCTTAAACTGATAAGCAACTTCAGCAAAGTCTCAGGATACAAAATCAATGTACAGAAATCACAAGCATTTCTATACACCAATTACAGACTAACACAGAGCCAAATCATGAGGCAACTCCCATTCACAATTGCTACAAAGAGAATAAAATGCCTAGGCATACAACTAACAAAGGATGTAAAGGACCTCTTCAGGAGAACTGCAAACCACTGCTCAAGGAAATAAGAGAGGACACAAACAAATGGAGAAACATTCCATGTTCATGGTTAGGAAGAATCAGTATTGTGAAAATGGCCATACTACCCAAAGTAATTTATAAATTCAATGCTATCCCCATCGAGCTACCAATGACCTTCTTCACAGAACTGGAAAAAACCACCTTAAACTTCATATGAAAGTGAAAGAGAGCCTGCATAGCCAAGACAATCCTAAGCAAAAAGAACAAAGCGGGAGGCATCACACTACCTGATTTCAATCTGCGCTACAAAACTACAGTAATCAAAACAGCACAGTACTGATACCAAAACAGAGATCTAGACCAAAACAGAACAAAGGACCTGGAGGCAATGCCACACATCTACCACCATCTGAACTTTGACAAACCTCACAAAGACAAGCAATGGGGAAGGGATTCCCTGTTTAATAAATGGTGTTGGGAAAACTGACTAGCAGTGTGCAGAAAGCAGAAACTGGACCTCTTCCCATCACCTTACACTAAAATTAACTCCAGATGGATTAAAGCTTAAATATAAGACCTAACACCATAGGTTGGATACGATCCAAGATGGCTGTTTAAGAAGAGCTCAGGATTGCAGCTCCCAGTGAAAGCGCAGAGGGTGAGTGGATGCCGCATTTTTATTGCCCACAGACTAGGCAATTCCCAGGCAGAGGAGCTCCATGAGTCACCAGCGGGGCTATTTCAGCCAGCGCAGCTGTGCCGGCCGGCGCCACTGCTTTGCCCCATGTGGCTGCTTTTTCGGGGCCCCGGAGCAGCTGTTCTCCGTACAAAATGCACCTATCCGGGTGCCCTTTCAGCTGGCGATTGGAGCCAGGGGAAGTCGCCCATTCATCTGTTTAAAAAGGGGACTGAGCAGGGAACCAGGACAGTAGATTCCAGGGCAAAAAAAGCGCCACAAATCTCAGTGCCGCTGTTTAAGCTAGAGCAGTGAGTCTCCGCACGGGAAAAAACACAGACCCCGGTTCCTCTTCAACAGGCAACTGGAACACCAATTTAAAAAAAAAAAAATGCTCTGAGGCAGGGAGCCTGGCAATCAGGCTTGGCTGGTCCCACCCCCACAAAAGAACAGCAATCAGAAACTCTCTGGACTGAGAGTTTCACAGCAAGCACAGCTGAACCCAGGACGGTCCAGCTCTGTGGGGGAGGGTCTTCCACCATTACCAAGGCAGCCCACCACTACGGAGGTAGTCAGCCAATGCTGAGACAGCCTGCCATTGCCAAGGCAAGCCGCCACTGCAGAGAGGCTCCACTTTAACAGAGGCAGGCCACCATTGCCGAGGCAGGTCTAACTACACCCATATAAACAGGACTGCAGGGAAGTTCACTCAGCAGGTGGGCAGAGCCCACAGCAGCTCAGCAAAGCCTCTACAGGCAGACAGTGACTAGGCTGCCTCCTTGCTGGGCACGGCAGCTCTGAAGGAAAAAAAAAGAAGGCAGCAGCATAACAGGAACTCATAAAGCCCCACATCCCTGGGACAGAGCACCTGGGAACAAAAAGCAGTTTATGAGTTCTCTGCAGCAGACCTAAAAGTACCTGCCCAGCAGCTCTGAATGAACAACAGAGCTCACAGCTCACCATTTGAGCCCCTATAAAGAAGAGACTGTCTCCTCAAGCAGCTCCCTGACCCCTCTATATCCACAGAGCCACCTCATAAAGGAGAGATCAGATTGACAGTTGGTAGGTATCCTTCTGGGACAAAGATAGCAGAAGAAGAAAACTGGTAACAACCCTTACTGTTCAGCAGCTGCTGCAGGTGATCCCCAGGCAAAAAGGGCCTGGAGTGGACCTCAGCAGACCTACAGCAGAGGGGCCAGACTGTCAGAATGAAAACCAAGAAACAGAAATAACCTCATCATCAACAAACAGAACGTCCATTCAGAGACCCAATCTGAAAGCCAGCAACTACAAAGACAGGTGGATAAATCCATAAAGATGGGAAGAAACCAGCGTAAAAAGGATGAAAACACCAGAAACCAGAACACCTCTCCTAAAAGGGATCACAACTCCTCACCAGCAAGGGACAAAGGTTGGATGGAGAACAAGTGTGATGAAATGACAGAATCAGACTTGAGAAGGTGGGTAGTAAGAAACTTCTGTAAACTAAAAGAACATGTTCTAACCCAATGCAAAGAAGCTAAGAACCTTGAAAAAAGATTTGACGAAATGCTAACGAGAATGGACAAAATAGAAAGGAATATAAATGAATTGATGGTGCTGAAAAACACAACATGAGAACTTCGTGAAGCATGCTCAAGTATCAACAGCCGAATTGACCAAGCAGAAGAAACGATTTCAGAGGTTGAAGATCAACTCAATGAAATAAAACGGGAAGGCAAGGATAGAGAAAAAAGAGTAAGAAGGAATGAACAAAGTCTCCAAGAAACGTAGGACTATGTGAAAAGACCTAATCTACGTTTGATAGGCGTACCTGAATGTGACGAAGAGAATGAATCCAAGCTGGAAAATACTCTTCAGGATATTACCCAAGAAAACTTCCCCAACCTAGCAAGGCAGGCAAACATTCAAGTCCAGGAAATACAGAGAACACCACAAAGACATTCGTCAAGAAGAGGAACCCCAAGGCACATAATCGTCAGATTCACCAGGGTTGAAATGAAGGAGAAAATACTAACGGCAGCCAGAGAGAAAGGTCGGGTTACCCACAAAGGGAAGCCAATCAGACTCACAGCAGATCTCTCAGCAGAAACCCTACAAGCCAGAAGAGAGTGGTGGCCAATATTCAACATCCTTAAAGAAAAGAACTTTCAACCCAGAATCTCCTATCCAGCCAACTAAACTTCACAAGTTAAGGAAAAATAAAATCCTTTGTGAACATGCAAGTACTCAGAGATTTCGTCACCACCAGGCAAGCTCTACAAGAGCTCCTGAAAGAGGCTCTACACATATAAAGGAACAACTAGCACCAGCCACTCCAAAAACATGCCAGATGGTAAAGAGGATCAACACAACGAAGAATCTGCATCAACTAATGGACAAAACAGCCAGCTAGCACCAAAATGGCAGTATCAAATTCACACATAACAATATTAACCCTAAATGTAAATGGACTAAATGCCCCAATCAAAAAACACAGACTAGCAAACTGGATAAAAAGACAAAACCCATCAGTGTGCTGTATCCAGGAAACCCATCTCACATGCAAGGATACACAAAGGCTCAAAATAAAGGGATGGAGGAAGGTTTACCAAGCAAATGGAGAGCAAAAAAAAGCAGGAGTTGCAATTCTCATCTCTGATAAATTAGACTTTAAAGCAACAAAGATCAAAACAGATAAAGAATGACATTACATAATGGTCAAAGGATCAATGCAACAAGAAGAGCTAACGATCCTAAATATATACACACCCAATACAGGAGCACCGAGATACATAAGGCAAGCTCTTAATGACTTACAAAGAGACTTAGACTCCCACACAATTATAGTGGGAGACTTTAACACCCCATTGTCAATAATAGACAAATCAACCAGACAGAAAATTAACAAATATCCAGGACTTGAACTCAGACCTAGACCAAGCAAACCTAATAGACATTTACAGAACTCTCCACCCCAAATCCACAGAATATACATTCTTCTCAGCACCACATCA
>NW_016107958.1:618123-622431 GCF_001604975.1 Cebus imitator | reverse complement strand
CACTGTTGGTGGGAGTGTAAATTAGTTCAACCATTGTGGAAGACAATGTGGTGATTCTTCGAGGACCCAGAAATAGAAATTCCATTTGACCCAGCAATCCCATTACTGGGTATATATCCAAAGGATTATAAATCGTTCTACTATAAGGACACGTGCACATGAACATTCATTGCAGCACTGTTTACAATAGCAAAGACCTGGAACCAACCCAAATGCCCATGGATGATAGACTGGACAGGGAAAATGTGGCATATACACACCATGGAATATTATGCAGCCATCAAAACGAAGAGTTTGTGTCCCTTGTAGGGACATGGATGAACCTGGAAACCATCATTCTCAGCAAACTGACAGAAGAGCAGAAGATCAAACACCGCATGTTCTCACTCATAGGTGGGTGTTGAACAAGGAGAACACTTGGACACAGGGAGGGGAGCACTACACACTGGGGTCAGTTGGGGGAAGTAGAGGAGGGATGGTGGGGGGTGGGGAGCTGGGGAGAGATGGCAAGGGGAGAGATGCCAGATGTAGGTGATAGGGAGGAAGTCAGCAAATCACACTGTCACGTGTGTACCTATGCAACAATCTTCCATGTTCTTCACATGTACCCCCAAACCTAAAATGAAATAAAATAAATAAATCGAAAAAAAAAGACCTAACACCATAAAAACCCTAGAAGAAAACCTAGGCAAAACCATTCAGGACATAGGCATAGGCAACAACATCATGACTAAAACACCAAAAGCACCGGCAACAAAAGCCAAAATCGACTAATGGGATCTAATTAAACTCCAGAGCTTCTGTACAGCAAAAGAAATAATCATGAGAGTGAACCAGCAATCAACAGAATGGGCAAAAATTTTTGAAATCTACCCATCTGACAAAGGTCTGGTATCCAGAATCTACAAAGAACTGAAACAAATTCACAAGAAAAAACCAAACCCATCCGAAAGAGGGAAAAGGATATGAACAGACTCTTTTCAAAGGAAGACATATATGAGGCCAACAAACATATCAAAAAATGCTCATCATCACTGGTCATTAGAGAAATGTAAATCAAAACCACATTGAGTTACCATCTCACCTCAGTTAAAATGGTGATCATTACAAAATCTGGAGACAACAGATGCTGGAGAGGATGTGGAGAAATAGGAACACTTTTACACTGTTGGTGGGAGTGTAAACTAGTTCAACCATTGTGGAAGATGGTGTAGCACTTCCTCAAAGACCTATAAATAGAAATACCATTTGACCCAGCAATCCCATTACTGAGTATATATCCAAAGGATTATAAATCGTTCTATTATAAAGACACATGCACATGTATGTTTACTGAGGCACTGTTAACAATAGCAAAGACCTGGAATAAACCCAAATGCCCACTGATGATAGACTGGAAAAGAAAAATGTGGCATGTATACACCATGGAATACTATACAGCTGTAAAAAAACGATGAGTTTGTGTCCTTTGTAGGCACATAGATGAATCTGGAAACCATCATTTTCAGCAAACTGACACAAGAACAGAAAATGAAACATCACATGTTCTCACTCATAGGTGAGTGTTGAACAATGAGAACACATTGACACAGGGAGGGGAGCATCACACAGTAGGGTCTGTTGAGGGGGACCAAGGGAGGGACAGCAGTCGGGGGTAGGGAAGTTGGGGAGGGATGACATGGGGAGAAATCCCAGATGTAGATGATGGGGGGATGGAGGCAGCAAACCACATTGCCATGTGTGTACCTATGCAACAATCCTGCATGATCTGCAAATGTACCCCAGAAGATAAAGTACATTTAAAAATAAATAAATAAAATTTTTAATTTCCATGAGACCCAATTTGCTGTTCGTCTCTTTTCTTTCATTCTCCCTTTAAAACACCCATTCATTTCTGCACCAATCAAAGCCGAGTTTAGCTCATGCTAAACTATTTTTACCTATCGTTTTAGTTCTAATTAAAATACTTATTAATATTAATAGTAATAGTCCAGTTTTGTTTATCTCTGACACTCCCCTCTTCCTTTACTGAAATAATTATAGATTACATACATAATTTCAGAAGTGAACTAGTTGTACAGATGCAATTTCCTCGCTTGATCTTACCCAAAAAACCAAAAAGCAATAGATTCAATTTCCATAATTAATACTTATTACTTATGCCAATACTTACAACAATAAGTATAACCCCGATTTATTTAAGACTTACTATGTTTTAGGCAGTCTGATATCTGCTTTACATTCAGTCTCTCACTGGTGTTCCCAATTCTGAAAGGTATTTACTATTGACATATACAGTGTTACAGATGAGAAAATTGGCAAAATGAAACTATAAATCAAATTTTTTGAAAAATTAAGTTGGCTTTGGAAAGATTATTTTTCTTAAATGAACTGACAGGTCCAAATCACGAAAATTTGACTACGTTTTTTTCAGTGCAGAAAAATAGAAAAATATATTTTCTAAATGAGTCCTTTAGTTTTTAAATACTGTCCTAGTGGTTTAAGTTGATCATCTATCTTTTGAATCAAAGGGAGTTTACAAAACTAATTTTCAAGGAATATGCATGGTTTCTAATTCTAAAGACTTAACAGATGATTCTAAATACCATTTTTAAAGTTCCATTTTTTTTTTTTTTTTTTTAGACAGGGTCTCACTCTGTTGCTCGGAGAGGAGCAAAGTGGTTCCATCTCAGCTCGACACAATCTTAACCTCCCAGGCTCAAGTGATTCTTCTGCCTCAGCCTCTCAAGTAGCTGGGATTACAGGCATGTGCCACTACCACTGGGTAATTTTTTTCTTTTTCTTCTTTTTTTAATTGTACTTTAGGCTCTAGGGTACATGTGCAGATCATGCAAGGTTGTTGCATAGGTACATACATAACAAGGTGGTTTGCTGTCTCCATTCCCCTTTCATCTACATCCATTATTTCTCCACACAGTATCCCTCCCCACCCTCCCCAACCCCCATTTTCCCTCCCCTAGCCCCCACCAGCTGGCCCCAGTGTGTGATGCTCCTCTCCCTGTGTCCACATGTTCTCATTGTTCAACACCCACCTATGAGTGAGAACATGCAGTGTTTGTTCTTGTGTCAGTTCGCTAAGAATGATGGTTTCCAGATTCATACAAGTCCCTACAAAGGACATGAAATAATTGTTTTTTATGGCTGCATGGTATTCCATGGTGTGTATGTGCCACATTTTCTTTATCCAGTCTATCATTGATGGGTATTTGGGTTGGTTCCAGGTCTTTGCTATTGTACACAGTGCTGCCATGAAGATCAACAAAATAGACGGACAACCAGCCAGACAAATAAAAAAGAAAAATCGAAGAATCAAATAGATGCAATAAAAAACGATAAAGGGGATATCACCACTGATTCCACAGAAATACAAATCACCAACAGAGATTAGTACAAACAACTCTATGCACACAAATCAGTAAATGTGGAAGAAATGGGTTAATTCCTGGACACTTGCACTCTCCTAAGACTAAACCAGGAGGAAGTTGAAACCCTGAATAGACCAATAACAAGGGTTGGAGTTGAGGCACCAATCGATAGCCTACCAACTAAAAAAAGTCCATGTCCAGACGTGTTTACAGCCAAATTCTACCAGATGTACGAAGAGGAGCTGGTTCCATTCCTTCTAAAACTATTCCAAACAATTCAGAAAGAGGGAATCCTCCCTACCTCATTTTATGAGACCAGCATCATCCTGATACCAAAACCTGGCAGAAACGCAACTAAAAAAGAAAACTTCAGGATAATTTTTGGATTTTTAACAGAGACGAGGTTAAAAATGTTGGCCAGGCTGGTCTTGAACTCCTGACCTCAAATAATCTACCCACATTAGCCTCCCAAAGTGCTGAGATTACAGGCATGAGCCACCACACCCAGCCTAATATTCTAGTTTCTACAGCACATTTCACATTCAATTATTAGGCATTTTAAAATTCTTAGGAAATCTTTTGACTACAGTGCATTTAATAAAATGAATTAGAAAAAATACAGTTTATAGGCCTGGTGCAGTGACTCATGCCAGTGATTCTAGAACTTTGGGAGGCTGAGGCAGGAGGCAGGTGGATGGATCGTTCAAGCTCATGAGTTCAAGACCAGCCTGGGCAACATGGCAAAAGCCCCTCTCTACTAAAAATATAAAAATCATCCGAGCGTAGTGACACGTGCTTGTAGTCCTAGTTACTTGGGATGCTGAGGTGGGAGGATAGTTTGAGCCTGGGAGGCTGAAGTTTCATAGCCAAGATCATGCCACTGCACTCTAGCATGGGCAACAGAGCAAGACTCTGTCAAAAA
>NW_016107958.1:570499-618108 GCF_001604975.1 Cebus imitator | reverse complement strand
AAAAAAAAAAAAAAAAGAAAAAGAAAAAATATAAAAAGAGAGAAAGCCTATAAAATGATAAATGAACAGGCTTAAAATATGCAATGAAAATTCCAGATACACTTTAGCCTGAAAATTAATCTACCTCAGTAATGACTACCAAGGCTTTATCAAGGTTCTTAAGAGGAAATTGGGAGTAATGTACTGGCAAACATCTGGAGATCCCGTAGTCCCACATAGAATAGTAAATGTACCCAGTATTTTTTTTTCCTGCTTGCCTGAGTCTACATTTCTGCTTTAAAGGCTCTTTATTTCAGAGACCAGTAATAGTTTATATTTATTGTTAATATTATACCAGGAAAATAACAAATATTTAATAATTATTATTATATTTTGCCTTCACAATAAACAATAAAATGTCACAAAACAACATTAAGGAAGTTACATAATTTATTGACAGCCAGTGACAGCACAGTGATTCAGCTCAAGCCAAGCTTCCTCTGATTCTAGCGTCCTGACAACAGTTCATTACAGCCTCCTAGTTGTATGTCTGGTGCCATTAGTTTCTGATCTTTCTAATTCCTATTTAGACCCTTAGAGAACTACTCCCTCTCTATGAGTGATGTCTTCTGTTTTGTTTCCTTCCCTCCGTCTTCCAACAACGCATCCCTGTGAATGAGTCTTAACGTGTTTAGTTTACCAACAAAAAATGAAAAAAAAAATAAAAATAAAACGTTTAGAATCAAGAGAATTCAGTTGCTAGCATGTCCCATTTTCAGATAATACACAGCATAACATTAAGCCTGATATTTCACGTTTTGTTATTTCCAGAAATGATGATTGAAAATCTGCAAGCTGCGTATTTAGACAAAATTAATGTTTCTCAAAATGACAGTGGCTGTAATGGAAATAATAATAAATGCACCATTCCCAAATGTGTTGGCTTTGTACCAATGGAAGACAAGGCTCAATAAAACTGTTTCTTGTCACATCGCTTATGAAGAAAAATGCTCACAACTACAAAGCAATCTTATTCTGTAGTCTTTTGTAAATGTAGCAAAAAGTATCTAACTTTTTTTTTAGAAGTACAGGATTTGGAATGAACAAAAACATTAAAAAGATATAATATTTCTCTCATAGATTGTGAGAGAGAAGGTACATACTAATAAACACCAAATAGTTCTTTATTGTATATTAAATTAAGTTTTGGAATAATAATTGTTCCTTGGCCTAATACACAATGGGAATTTAGTTCAAATTAGCTTTGCACAGTTTTCTAAAATTATACGTCCTATACACCTTTCATTAGGCTTGAACAATTAGCACTTGTAAATTACCCTCTTATATCTGCACTTTTTATTCCCTTTGAACAAATAAGTGTACTACATCAAAATGAAATTTGCAAAAACCTAAATAAAAGGGTAGAGAAATACTAAACATGGATTATATAGTCCCTTCTTAAGTGTTTATTCCCTTAAATGCAAAAGTTTTATTAATTTTCTAATTATTAATGTTGCTTTAACATAACCTAGGAACAAATTATACATATTATAGAAATTATAAATATATATACACACATATAATGTTAGGCAATCATATAAATTACGTCTTGATACAACACAGGTAATAGCTAATTATATAAATTACATCTGAGAGAAGGGGAGAGAGAGAGAGAGAGAGAGAGAGAGAGAGAGAGTGTGTGTGTGTGTGTGTGTGTGTGTGTGTGTGTGTGTTTAGTATTCAAACCTGAGATTAAAGCTTGGGATCATCTTGAAGCTGATTTATATCTACATCTTACTCAAATGTCTTGAGAGATGTTAAGAGAGAGTTGTTCACTTTTCTCCAAAATCTAGTGCAGCACTTGATATTACTATCTTGTGTTATTGTCATCTAGTTTGTTCTCCTAAAACTGTTAAATTTGTGATTTTTCATTAATTTTGTACAACTAAATCTAATTATTTCATTTTATTTCTCACCTTTTATGAGATCTTGTAAACTCCTTCTCTTAAAACTCTGACCTCAAGTAAGTCTGCACTACTACAGATCTCCAATTTCTTTTCTACAGTTTTCTTTCCCCGGTTTTGTTTCCCAAGTATTCAATTATGCTGTTCCAATATTTTAATTTTATCTCTTTTCTAAAATGTACACATATTCTTTGTGTTGCCATGGCTTTTTGAAGGTTTCAACAAATACCTATGGTCATAGTTTTCTATACCAAAAAAAAGTATAGAAAAATTATAGTTGCAGAAGACAGTGGTCTTAAACAACTCTGGTTAAAATATTATACCATTAGTGATTTTACAAAGAAATATGACTGTGCACACATATATCAAGGGCTATTACCATGGTCTAGGAAGAAGCCTGTGGAAACACAGGATTCAGAAAGCTAAGCTACATTTACTTAATCATATAACATCATATACTTCCCCTGCCTCTCTTTTTCCAGTTAATGTTCTACGTTTCTTCCACAATACACTGCTTAAATAAATCTCTTTACTCCTTACTCTTCAAATACTATCATGCAAAAACAAAATGAACCACAACAGAGCCCTTAAAATTTATTTCAAATAATATTTAAACACTTTGTTATAAATCTAGAGTTTTCCCCTACTAAATTATTAAAATTAAGACAACAGTACAAATCAACACATATGTTTGGAGACCTGGCTGTTAAATAGCTACCAGCATGGCACTATCAATATATTTTTTCCTAAGAAAAAATAGGTAAATTGTAAAACTCAGCATGGGAAGGGTAATACCAACGACATGTATCTCAAGCAAAATACAATTTTCTTTCAATATGTTAATACGAATTTCCAGAATACATTAATTACATTAATATACAATTAAATCTCATTTTATCTAAGTTGATGTGATTAATTAGGCATGATTAACTTAATTTAATGTAGTAAATTTAGTTAACTACATTAATATGCATTTCAGGTACAGTTTGATTCAGCACTCAATTAACATGACCAAGCCATGAGTTCTCCGTCTCCATTTTCTTTTTTGGTTTTTGTTTTTGTTGTTTTAACCGGATTTTTATCCAGTAGTTTCTCTCCTTTGGGTCTCAAGGTGGTTTTCAGCAGTTCTTATTAACTTATTTTCATCAGAGAGAGAATTTTATACGGAGATTATTTCTTGGGCTCCACTTGGGTTTGAAAAAAAAACGTATATTTTTAAATGAATGCCTCTGTTCATTAGGTTGGGATTATATTGATTAGATTTGGTAAGAGTTATATTGCCTGTCATAAATGCAAGAAATCAATTTCCATCAAAAGACAGATATTTTAGTGAAACAGATAGCACATGAATAAACTCTATTGCTGCATTAAATATAATAATTATATTTATATAGCTCTTACTTAAGTGAGAGAGGCAAATTGTTAAAAACTAGATTGATGCTCGAGTTGACAAGATGAGATTTAAAAGAAAAATTATTTTTAAAAAAAGAAATAATAAAAACAAGACTAACCATCTCAAAATCACAAACATACTAGGAGCCTTCACGCAATGTATTATGTAATAGCCCTTGTCAAATCAACTTTCTGTCAGAAAAATAAGTAAGGTGTAAGTAGTTTATAGTATGTAAATAGAAAACATAGGGAGGGTTTACAGAGGAATGCATATTTTAATGATCTTATTGTTACCTATGTTCAACTGTTGCATTAGTATTAAAACTTTATTATTGACTGTAGCTTAACCTCTCTATACTTTCCAGTATGAAGGAATTTTTCTTGACACCATTAGAATTCAAGTAGACACTGCTACTAGGAATGAAAAATCAATACAAGTACATAATGTCATTTGAGTTACCTTAAATTGCAAAGTCCTCTACTCAGATTTAAGGTTAGGAAAACGGATGAGATATTCAGTTTTTATCAATCTGCTTTGGAATGAGGTGAAGAATAAAGGAAAGGGTTAGGTCCCAGCCACAAGCTGAGAAGTCATTCCAAATTATAATTTCATTATGAGTTATGGGTATGATAAAATTCATTGTGCAATTCTTAAAATGTCAAAGACAGCTTTGGAGCATTTTGGACTATCAGGTCAGTAAAAATGTCTTCTAGAAAACGGCCTCACATTTTCACATTTGTATTGTATGTTGCACATCATTTGAAGATGAATCTATTTAAATGCAAATGTACAATCACAAAGCAGTGAAACTAAATTATATGCAAACAAAGCTAGTTGAAGAAATTCAGTAGTTAAGCATTTTTCAATCAAATTCAAAGGAAGATTTGTTTCCTTTCAAAAACTACTACTTAGCAAAGTTTAAACATGCCTTTTCAGAATTGTTATTGAATTATATTAACTAATATGCCTATAGCATATTATAGTTATATTTTGTGCAAGTTCTCATGCATTTGACATATTTTATATTCCAGGCATTCTCTAATAGGAGAAAGCCTATTCTGTTAAATCCTTTTTATTCATGTTATTTTTAAGGATGCTGGATAGCAAAAAAAAAAGGAAGGAATTTTGGTAGCTTTAAACAAGACATATCAATTTCCAGTCAGATGCATTATTTTGTCCAATGCTATAGTAAATTAAATGAGATAGATATTTAAAAAATCTCTAAAAAAGAGATAAAAGGAAAGACCAATATTTAGCATTATGAGGATATAAAGATATGATATATAAAAGGAGATAAAATATTGCAAGTAATTGAAATGAAAATGATCTAATGTGTATTAAATGAATAGCCATACAATCATTGCCTTTGAGTTTCCAAAGTGAGAAAAAATATATTTGATAAGAATGCAGTGTCCTTAAAAATTATATTTACTAATTAAGATCATAATTATTTCTGAATTAACATATAACTCAATGAATACTTATGGAATAACTGAATAAAAATTAATAATATGATAACAACTAACATTTATTGTGAAATATGTGCTACTGGGAAACTATTATGGAACTCTTTTAAGTATGAATTCAGTTTTTGAATAGATTTAAGGTTATTCAGTCTATTCTCCTTGAATATGCTGTAGTAGTTGCTGTCTTTCAAGAAACCTATCCACTTCATCTACAGCCTAGAATGTATTGCATAAAGTTTTTCTTAATACTATCTTATTATACATTTAACGTCTTTAAGAGCTGATATGATGACTACTCATTATTCCTGATATCAGTAATATTTATCTTCTCATTCACTTTTTAAATTGAATTTCTTAATATCTTCAAAGTACCAACTTTGGCTTTTGTTTATTTATTACGTTTATGCTCTGGTCTTACTTCTTTTTTCACACTAGCTTTGAATTTATTTTAGCGTTATTGTTGTTGTTTTGATGTCTTCAGGCAGGCTTTTAGACTATTCAAAGTTTTGATTGTTACCTACTAAGAACATTTAATACAACATTTTCCATAATGATATATTGTGCTTGTATTTTTATTTATTTAATATATTTTCTAATTGCCATTGTTATTTCTCCTGCAATCGATATTTTATTTAGAAGTATGTTGTTTAATTGTGAAATATTTGGGATTTTTCAGATATTTCAAATTAATTTCAGAAGATAAGATGTTGTATGTATAATTTCTTCAAAATATTCATCTATAACCTTCACACAATTGTCATCTAATCCAAGCTGACATTTTTGCAAAAAACTAAGAAAAATATTATAAAATGTATATAAAAATTCAAATGGCATAGAACAGGCAAATGATCTTGAAAAGCAAACACAAACTTGAAGATACACTGAGTTCAAAATTTATAATAAATCTATATTGATCAAGACAGTAGGTGTTTATGAAAGGATGGAAAAGAATGATAGATCCCCATATATACAGTCAGTTGATTTTCAGCAAAAGTACAAAGGCAATTTAACAGAGATTGGATACTTTTCAATATGTGTGCTCGCAAAATTGGACATCCATACTTTTATGAATAAATGAACCATGACAGGGCACGGTGGCTCACGTCTGTAACCCCAGAATGTTGGGAGGCCTAGGCAGGCAGATCATGAGGTCAGGAGTTTGAAACGAGCCTGGTCAACATACTGAAACCCCGTTCTACTAAAAAAATACACAAAACTAGCTGGGCGTAGTGATGGGCGCCTATAATCTCAGCTACTCAGAGGGTGAGGCAGGAAAATGGCTTGAACTCTGGAGGTGGAGGTTGCAGTGAGCCAAGATCAAGCCACTGCACTCCAGCCTGGGTGACAGTGCAAGACTGTGTCTCTACATAAATAAACAAACAAACAAACCTTGACCCAATAAACAAATATTAACTTTAAAGGCACTGCATTGCTAACTATAAGAGCTAAAACAAAACTCTTAGAATAAAACATAGGAGAAAATACTTAATGACCTTTGGTTAGGCAAATTTTTTCAGATGGGACATACAAAAATACAAGTACCATAAGAGGAAAAAATAACAACTTTTTCTCTTTAAAAGCCACTGCTAAGAAAACATAAAGGTAAAACAGACTGTGAAAAAATATTCAAAATACATACATCTAATATGTATTTATATATGTAACATTAATATTAATATTTGAATATTAATACATATATCTAATAAAGGACTCTAATATATATGTATTCATAAATAGAAATCTTATATAAAAATATATATAACATAAAAATATATACCTTACATTTGAATATATATATCTTATATATGCATGTGCCAGAAAGATAACTGTTACAACTCAATAAGGCAGCCCTGTAAAAGCAAGCAAAATATTTGAACAGTGACTTCACATAAAAAAAATACATAAAAGGAAAATAAGCCAAATCAGCACATAAAAATATGCTGAACATGATTAGCAATAAGGTAATAGAATGACATATTCCTAATCATGTGTAGAATAGCTAAAATTAAGAGTAGGTGGAAAATATCTAGTTGTCAAGAATGTGAAACAGATCTCTCATACATTGAGACTGGCAATCTAAAATGGCATAGTCACTTTAAACATATGAAGAGTAGTTGTTTAATAAAGTTAAATATATACTTATAAAGGTAAACATAGCTTGCCCTATGACACAGCAATCCCATTCTTAGAAATTTACTCAAGTGAAATGAAAGCATGTGCTACAGAAGAATGTGTACTTTAATATTTAAAGTAGCTTTATTTATAGTGAATATCCATCAACTGGTGAAAAGATTAACACATATGGTATATCAATACTCACTCCTAAAAAGAAAAAAAATTACTATTAAATACAAAACTGTGAATGAATATCATAAACACTGTGGCAAACGAAAGAAGCCAGACAAGAAAGGCTGTAAAATTCCATGTACATAAAATTATGGAAAAGTACTAACTAAAGTGATAGAAAACATATCAGTGGTTGTCAGTGCTCTGGGGTGAGGGAGAAGTTTGACTAAAAGGGGAGAATGAGAGAATTTTGGGAACTATCCTACCTGATATAACATCAACACAACAATAAAAATGAAAAGGAAGTGAATGAAAATTCTATATCACAAACGTAGTGATTTCACAAACATTTGTTAAATCTCATCAACTTTTTTAATTATAATTTATTCTTAAAATTCATGGAAAAGAGTTCTGACTGACTTGGTCAATCAAAGATAGATAGTAGATTGGGACCATATAAAACCTGGGACCATATAAAACCTGAGACCAAAGGCAGCCTTTTGGCTAACTTTGGGGTAGGAAAGGAAGGAGCCTACTGTTCTCATACTGCAAAGACATGTAGTATTTCTGTGAATAACAGACATGAGCTTCACACTATTACACATCTATTGATTCACCAATGCTCTAGGAAACAAAAATAAGCAATTACTATTCTCCAGTAACAACAACAAAACCTTTGAACCAATAGGTATGTATGGTTATATTGTTGATCATCTTTCTAACAAAGCCATGATTTAACTCAGGTAGTCACTCTCTGGGAACTTTACCCTGCCTCAATTCTGAGAAAATCCCAACCTGTCTAGGAGCTCATTATAATTTCGTTTCTCTTGCCAATTTCTTGTTTAGTGTTGTCATATGACCCGGCTATGTTCAATGAGACTGAAGGGAGAGTTACCTGAGAGTGGCAAACATCTAGTAAATATCTTGGAAAATGCAGCCTTATTCTTCAGCAGAGGAAAAGTATTTTTTCCTTCTCTCTCTGACCACTGATATGTTTGCATGTGATACTTGGGAACATAACAGTCTTGCAAAGAGGAGTAGGACAAGCACAAGCGTGACAAGGTAACGAAATGAAAGCAGCATTGCTGATAACATCACTGAGTGAGTAAATTAATCAGTACTGAAGTTAGAATACCTTGAATTTAATGTTACAGGATACAGTAAATGGACTTACTGTTTGAGCCCATTTGAAATGAATTACCTGTTATTTGGCAATAAAATATCCTACCTGAGGTAACACTAACACAACAATAATGATGAAGAGGAAATGAATGACCATAATCAAGATTTTAACTTTTCTACATAATTGTGCATTTGACAAAAAAAAAAAATCCAAATGCAATCTTTAATTTTAACCTCAAAATAAGCCTACATATTACCAAAGTTATGAAAATTAAAGGTTTTGAATGATTTACCTGGCATTCAGTGTTTCAAAATATCTATTCTAGTGTTTTTATTTTTCCTATTGTTATTTTACAGTTACTTTGGCTATATACTTACCGAATTTTTTAAAAAGGTTAGTTTTTCTGCTTTGTTGCTGATGATTAAAATGAATTTAAATGTGTCCAATTTTGGTTTGTTATGTTGGCTTTCTATGAGTAGCATATAAAATTAAACTTTCTAACAAACTTGCAAAAAACTGAAATAGGGATTGTTTTTTCTTTCACAATAGCCATTTCAAGAGGATTTTAGACACTGTTCAAATATTCTAATGGTACTTAAATTTTTCCATTCTTCTTTTGAAATTGCCATCAGTTTTAAGTCATAGACAGAAATCAATTATGTCAGTTTTCAGTCACACTTCAATTTGATCAAAAACGGTATTTCACACCTGGAATCTTTTGCCTAATTTACCATACTGCTATTACACTGGGTCTTACTACTTCCCCAAACCAAATCCATCCTCAGTGGATGAAACTATCAACCAGTGAGATTATTTTTAAAGAACCCTTCCATGGCCTCGATAGACAATATTAGCAGAAGGCTTTAAAACTTTTTAGTAAAATTTAATATCATTTTGTTATTTACTTAAACATGAATAAGATATAGTATACAGAATTAATAAAATTTTATAATATTCTAAATGTTAAAAACATGCATCATAGAGATCCTGTAACAAAAAGCCGCAATTTTGGCTCAATTATATTGGTCTTGTGAAAATTTGCCATTCAGCTTGCGTAGCTGATATTCAACAGTTCATTTCTTGTCTTGCTCTAGCATTGTTTTATACTAAATGAAATTTACTAAGCAAAGACATTTTCCATCAAACATTTCAGTAATTTTGATATCAGAATGAGAAGTTTAAAGTACATAGGAAAACTATCTTATATGCCTTAGATTACTCTTCTTATCCTTTGAGACCCAATCCAATTTCCACTACATTCATGATGCCATCCCTTAATGTGTATCCAAGAGTGTAGCTTTTCTTTTGTTTGATATGAGAGAAAAAAAAAAAGCATAAAGTCCTGGGATTCCAAGTCTAGAGCCTTCTATAGAGGAATTAATGGCAACAGATCTCACCTAGAATAATTATGTATTTCATACATGATAAAAACTTGTTCTTACAATTATATATTATCTCCTTTTTTACTATTATTGATTTAATTTTCTCATTTGCCTGTTATGATTTTGCTTACAGTTTTCCTCTTGTGGTAATAAATCCTTGACCATTACAATTTTTGGCTTATTCCTCACATAGAACTTGATGTTAATACCATGTAGTTACTAATCTTCATTTCCTAACATTTAAACAAGTTCGTTTATTCTTCCCTTTGCAGTCTGGACAACACCTACAATAAAGATAGAACATATTTAATGATTCTACTTCTTGCCTGCAACAACTAGAAAATTGCCAGAATCTTATGATAGGTGGGCAAACAGGGATTTAGGAATGCATTTAGTTATAATCTCTTATTTCATATAAGATCTCTAAAAAAGCAGAAATTATTTTTTATGAACCCCTAAATTGTAATTTGAAATAGGTACCTCTATTAGGGTAGTGAAATAAATATGGATTTTGAAGTCACAAAAACACAGAATGTGAAACCTGACCCTATTATTTAGTCATTGATATCTGGATAAACACTTTTACTCTCTAAGACTTGCCTTCCACCTATGATAGGCAAATACAAATGGCAATTTTTGTGTGTTTTGAAAGTATTAGATGAGCTTTCATATAGAAGATGACTAAGGTTCCTGTAAAATAATAAAATAATAGGTTCTCAGTAATATTTGGTTACTGCATGGCTTATTTCCTAATTGGTATGTATGTTTATATGTGGGGTTCAGAGAGCAAGAGAGAGACAGAGGCCTTTTTAGAGAATTATATCTACTGGACATTACTGTCCAACTTTCACAAAATTAAACAACTAATAAGCATTGCCTTTGTCCAATATATATTTATTATATTGACGGATCATCTGAGATTTTGATTAAAGTGACATTTTAGCCTCTGCCAATACACCTAACAGGTAATTAGGAAATTCAGACAGGCAGGTATAGACTTTTCTATACTGAAAAATTACATTTTAGTACTATTCGAGTTAAGGAATTTTGCTGACCTTCTATAAGGTACATTCTATTTTACTTCCAAAGTTAGCTAAATTTCACAATCATCTAGAAAACAAGTGATTGATTACTTGCTGTAGCCAAGAGGTTATAACTTAATTGATTTAAGAAAATTGATAACTAGCTTTTGGATGTACTCTAAGTAACATCGAATTTAAAACTATAATATTCTGGAAATATGGAGCAACATTAGAGATAAAACAAGTCAATGTTATAAATAGACTTCTGCCATTTAAAAATTCTGAACATGAAAGAAACCATTCAAAGAAACTCCTGAGAAGAAACAACTTTCAAACTCTTTCCATGGGTACATTCTCAGAAACACACCTTCTCCTAGCCTTGTGGACTATTACTTGTCACATGCCCCCAAATTATATTTTCAGTGCCTACAGTCCTTGGCATTCATAATAAAACTGTCAACATGCATGTCAATTAATGCCAGTTGGGATGTGAACACCTATTCACTAACAACTTGACTGAAATCACCTACTAATTTCACATAGACCAGTGAACAGTGATGACTTTTTATCACTTATAACGTGAGCTACTTTCAAACTAGTGACCCAGACATAAAAGGCTCTGCATCACATTATCATTTTCCTGGAAAATACTGTTCCCTTGAGTTCCCTTATTTCTAAAGAGTTCTAAAATGCTTTATTGGCTTTAACAGGTTGTATTAGTGAGGGAGAGAATGAGAATTTCATTAAAAATTGTATTTAAGACATGTGAAAGCAAAAGGCTAAATTTCTATTGGTGTTTTCTATGGGTGTGTTTAGCTTCATATCCTACTGAAATGATGAAAAATAAAATTCACTCTGACATACAGTAAACAGTAATGCTGTCAACCTTAATTCTCAAATGCTTTTTTCTAAATACATTTAAGTCTTTGAACTAAATGTTCATTTAAAAGAGTTGGACAATATCATACAAAATGTTAACAATTACATGGAGGCAATTATTAGTTGCATATACTAGTGAACATGCATGTGCATGTGTCCATATTGTTTTTTTTCAATATGTGTTTGGCTGCAAATAACTGAGTATTGCCCAAATAATTGTATGAGTTTTACTCATTTTACTAGATAAATCCAGTGGCATAACAGTAGCCCAACAATGCCAAGATGTAAAGCTCTGACTTGCCATCCCGTGTTTCTCAGATGTTTTCCTTACTTTGGCAAGATGCTTCTGGAGCCCCAAATGTGACAACCTTCGTTAAGAAGATCCCAGCAGGGAGGAAGGGGAATGTGGAAAATATCTCAACCATGTAAGAGGGAATATGATGAAAAAGCAAGATGTGGTGGTGGCTGTTGAATAGCCAGTAACTGTGTTCACTGTTCTCCCATGATTCAGTTCTCTCTCCTTCTAATAGGTATCCAATTTACAATAATAAATAATTTCTGTGATTATTCAATTAATTTGTGTTTCATCTACTAGTTTCTTAATTGTACAGAAGCAACTGTTTCTGTACAGAAGCCTCATTGCCTAAGTATCTGCCATTGTTCAGCTACTATTGGCTGAGTGAATGGGTGCTGAATAAAACCTTTTCCAAAATGCTGAAACTGATAGTTTATTGGTTTCTTGCAATTGAAGCCATGTCAATTTATGACAGATTACTACTTGTGCATGAGTGTAAATTAGAGAATGTTTGAGTTATCTTGCCATTTTTGCAGGATACTTTTGTCATATCTCATATTCATTTCTTCTCTACGGTCAACTGAAATTACCAGAATCAATCATTTCCATTCTGGATATTAGCCCTTTGTCAGATGGGTAGTTTGCAAAAATTTTTTCCCATTCGGGGGGTTGCCGGTTTGCTCTAATGATTGTTTCTTTTGCTGTACAGAAGCTCTGAACTTTAATTAGATCCCATTTGTTTATCTTGGCTTTTGTTGCCATTGCTTTGGTGTTTTAGCCATGAAGTCTTGCCTATGCCTATGTCCTGGATGGTTTTGCCTAGGTTTTCTTCCAGGGTTTTTATGGTGTTAGGTCTTATGTTTAAATCTTTAATCCATCTGGACCTTACTAAGATATCACAGTGGAAATGATCTTATGTTGGTCTTAAAGGATTATATGGAGCTTTCCAGATAACGAAAGAATAGAGGAAACATGGAAAAGATCTTTCCTGTTAGAAGAAACTAAAAAAAGTTGGAAGTGTGCTTTGTTTTGGCTTTCTGTTCTGCCTCTATTACACTCTGAGGAGATTCAGCATTTTTGATAAGTTGAGGAGTACAAGGTGAGCAGCCAGTTGATGCAGGTACTCCAACCTCAGCCTATAACAGGTGGCTCGACATAAATATGCAACTACACAGTTTATTATCTATGTTAACCAAATTCAGCAGACAAGAAATGGGTCTTGAGTGCCCAGATATACTGTGAGAGAAGATTTAAATTAACATTTTCATACAAAACTGAACTTCTTTCTTGACATTGCTTGTTTGAGGCACAGTCCTTTTGCAAAGTCTTGCACAGATCTTACCCCAACTAATGCTAAATGGTCCTGTTTGACTTCAATTGTAATTATGATTTACTTAATTCTATTGTGATTTTTCACCATCAAAGATTGCTGTAGCCAGCACAACTGGAAGTGGAGTACCAGCAGTGTAGTTGCTGATTACTTTTTACCCTCTTAGTTGAAATTTTTCATTTTTGATGATCTTCACTTTTATAGTGGCAAGTATTTTATTGTTTCTGCTTTTCCTTATTTTGCTCTATTTCTCTTTCTACAAATTGTTTCTTATTGTAAAAATTTTTCTGTATTTCTAACTAAAATGTGTAAAGTGACTGCTAGATTATTTAATGTCTTCCCCTAGAGTTAGATTCTATGGAGACTCTACAGGGATTGAGTGCCCTTTGTAACTCTCCCTTTGATCAATCCTGACCATTTAGTAGTGTGTTTCATACAGTAGGTGTAGTATATCAGCTAAGTCTGAATGTATGTACTAGACAATGCAAGACCAAAGCAAGTTTTAAAATAAGAAAATGATTCATATAAGATACACATCTCCACGTTATCTCTTTGGCAACAATATGGATTGGAGAATAAATGTAATAGAGGTAAAGACAAAGTAAATTACAAAGATGCTAAAATAATCTGAATATGGGATAATAAACACAAAGATCAAAAAATGAAAATACACAATAAATATATAAGAAATATGAAACTTTAGTATTAGAAAAGCATAGGGAGAAAAGAAAAACAATTATTATTGACTTAAGATATAAATAAATAAATAGCTGGGCGCAGTGGCTCATGACTGTAACCTCAGCACTTTGGGAGCCTGAGGCGGGTGGATTACTTGAGGTCAGGCATTCGAGACCAGCATGGCCAACATGGTGAAACCCTGCCCCTACTGAAAATACACAAATTAGCCAGGTCTGGTGGCACACTCCCAGCTACTTGGGAGGCTGAGGTAGGAGAATTGCTTAAACCCAGGAGGCAGAGGGTGGAGTTAACAGAAATCATGCCACTGCCCTCCGGCCTGGGCCACAAAGCGAGACTCCGTCTCAAAAAAAAAAAAAAAAGATATAAATAAATAACTTTTCAACAGGAATATTTTTTCCTTAGGAGTTCAACTTTAAATGACAAGAAAGGGAAGGGGGACACCTGGGAATCTGAATATTCAATAATGTTACTGTTCTAAGGTCAACATGAGGAAGTTTAACAAAAAATTATAAAGTCACTAATGTTGGGCTGAAACATATAAATAATTGAGAAAAGCCACAAAATATATTAATTATATGATCTAGAAGTTAAAAAATGCTTTAATACTAGTAAATTTGTGTTTTTCAAACTGACTGAATGCTCTGAGTCTGTATGAAATCAAATACAGGGGACACAATATGTTGGTAGTGGAGTAATTTTAATGGGAAAAGTTAGGTTTAAAAAGAGGATACAGACTAATGTATTTGGGGCAGGGTTGACTTCATGGAAAAGTAACCAGTGAAGTTATACAGAACCTCATACTCAGCAGGGCCCCATGTGTGGTTGAAGACTGTTTTCAGCATCTTGAACTTAATTTTACTCTTAACTTTGTGTTTTATCAGTAAAATGTGATGAGACAATGGAGTATGGACACTGAGCAAAGGAGACAGGCACAGGATCTATGTGTAGAGCTCCTTGACATCCCACTCACACACAATGATTGCAGTGTCCTCTGAGTGCAGAATTGTAATGGATCCAAATACATGTGAATGAGTGTTCAGTGAAACTCAAAATAGGTACAAAGAATGTATGTTACAACAAAAACTGGGTAAGTTAAGGTGCAGAAAGCCTGGATAGGAAACATTCCCTTTGGTGTCCAATGTTAAAAGAAGGTAATAATGTTCTATGAAACTCGAACAATCAAGGAACCTTATCATATCCTATCTTATCCATAATTCTTACCTGTATTAGTCAACTACTTACTCTGAAAATGATGACATAGAAGAAACGCAAAGAAACAATAGTTCATTGTTCCTTTATTTTTAGTCCTCACTCATCAGTAAGCCTAAGGTCAAGGGTATACATACCAAATTAAATGAAGCAACTGAGTTTTGTTCAGCATTCCCACTGTTCTGACAAACGTAAAATACCTATGTATACATGAGCTATGGAATACTGATTGGCATTGAAAAATATAAAGAAATATTTTAAATTCATGCTAATCATTTTAATTTTTTATTTTTAGTTATTTATGATATTAAATAGCAAATAAAAAATGCATGACAAGCTGAGAGACAGACTCTAAAAGAAAGCAAAAAGTTTATAATTTAGCGCCTTTATCATCACATTTTCCTTTTTAAAATTTTATCTTATTGTGATAAAATACATATAAAATTTACAGTTTTAACTATTTTTAAGTATACGATTCAGTGGTATTAAGTATATTCACAATCTTGAACAACTATCACCACTGTCTAGTTCCAGAAATTTTTATTACTGCAAATAGGAACCACATATCCATTAATAGTGGACATTGTTTGTTAACCACTGATCTGCTTTCTCTACCTAGGGATTTGCCCATTCTGATTATTTCATATAAATGGAAATATACAATACATGGCCTGTTTCTCTTGCTTTTTGGTCAAAGAATTCCACATTTTCATTTTGCACTAGGCTCTACAAATTATGTAGCTATGTCTAATTTGGGAATATATTAAAAAGCAAAATGAACTCTAAATTTGTCCACCTTTTAATAGGGATACCATAATTTACATCAGGGAGAGATTAAATATCTGGACTGCACTCTCTTAGTGAATGAAAGAAAGAAAAATGTCTCTGAAATGATTAAGGGTAATAGTTATAAGTGCCATAAAAGTCTAACTTACTGAAGATGTGCCAAAGTAGATCTTAAATTGGACAATAGTGAGCATTGTTGTCTTGTTCCTGATCTTAAAGAAAAGTTTTCAGTTTTTCTCCATTTAGAATGATGTTAGCTGTGGGTTTTTCATATATGACCTTTATTATTGTAACGTAATTTTATTCTATTTCTAGTTTATTGAAAGCTTATCATGAAAATCTGCTGAATTTTGTCCATTGCTTTTCTGTGTTTATTCAGATGATCATGTTATTTTTATCCTTTATTCTGTTAATGTAATATATCACATCAATTGATTTTCACATACTGAACCATCTCAGCATTCCAGGGATAGATCCCAATTGCTCATGGTATATACTCCTTTTAATGAGCTCTTGAATTCAGTTTGCTTATATTTTGTTGAGGATTTCGTATCTATATTCATCAGGAATATTGGTTTGTAGTTTTATTTTCTTGTCTGACTTTGACATTAAGGTAATACTGGCCTTATGTAAAAAGCTTGAAAGTGTTCCCTCTTCTTTAATATTCTTGGAAGAGTTTCACAGGCATTAACATTCATTCTTCCTTAAGTGTTTGGTACAATTTACCAGTGAAGGCATCCGGTTCTGCGATTTTCTTTGTTGCGGTTTATAATTACTATTTTGATCTCTATACTGTATTACATACCAGTTCAGACTTTCTATTTATTTATTATTTATTCTTGGTAGCTTGCATATTTCTGGAAATTTATCAGTTTCTTCTAGATTCTCCAAGTCATTAGCATATAATTTTTCATAGTATTCTCATATTTTTTATTTCTGTGCATCAATTGTAATGTCTCTTCTTTTAATTTCTGATTTAAAAAAAAATCTGATTTAATTTGAGTTTTGCTATTTTTGTCTTTGTCTACATAGGGTGTTAGTCTCCAAAATATATAAAGAACTCCTGCAATTCAATAGTAAAAACAAACACACACACACAAAAAAAGAACACCAATAAACTAAGCTTTTAAAAATTGCCAAAGACTTGAGTAGACATTTTGCCAATAAAACACACGAAGGACAAACGTATGCATGAGAAAACGCTCCATGCTCCTAATCATCAAGAAAATGAAATGTAAAACAAACAAACAAAAAAACACAATAATATATCACCTCACACATGTCAGGATGGCTATTTTTCTTTAAAAAGTGTTTCTGAAAATATCGAGAAATTGGAACCCTTGCACCCTGTTGATAAAAACGCAAACTACTGCAGATTCTATGAAAACCAGTTTGCCATTTACTCGAAAAATTAAAAATAGAACAAAACTTATGATCCAGGAACCCCATTTATGGATGTTTATCAAAAAGAGTTAAAATTGAGACAGGTATGAGTGGGGCAGGAGAGGGCTTTCCACTGATTCCCTAGGAACGTCAAGTGATGGTTTAGTAATTATCACATTGCCTCTCTAAAAATGATAAATTGGCAGATGATGCCAGGGTAAGGCCATTTCCTGATGGTCCACACCTATTGCATTAAAGTGTTAACTGAATGCAGGCACAAGGGAGAAGCAATTGCTCCAGCATATGCATTAAGAGACAAAATATCAGAGTTTGACTTTCTGGCGGCACTACCCCTAGGAAAGGGGAAGAAAGCCTCAGATGGGCATGCATACAACTTCCTAAATACAATGTACATGCTCACTTCCCAAGGGTAAGGAGAACACTGGGCATGCAGGCAGTCCATCCTAAGGGAAGAAGCATGGGAAAGGGACCAGCCTATGAATCATGGTTAAACATCTCATTTGTACTTCAAGTCACCTGCTTGGGTCTCTTGTATCCATACTTTCCTTTCTTTCCTGTTTCAAAAAGCCTTTGAAGTAAACTTCCACTCCTGCTCTAAAACTTGCCTTGGACTCTTTTTTTTTTTTTTCTTTTTGAGGAGGCAAGAATTAAGGTTGCTATAGGCTCATACGAATTTGCCACCAGTAACTCAGATACCTTCTACTGGTAACAAAATCAAGATCTTAAAGAGCTATTGGTATTCCAGTATTCCTTGTAGCAGTATTCATAATAACTAAGATGTAGAAACAACCTAAATGTCCATCAACACATGAATGGAATAGATAGATAAAGAAAATTTGGTTACGTACTGCAAACAACAAAGTGTCTGAGACAGGTCTCAATCAATTTAGAGGTTTACTTTGATGAAGTTGAGGAATTAACCAGGAAAACGAGACACAAGTTACAGTAGAATCTGCGGTCTGTGCTTTATTCAAAAAGCATTTTGAGGACTTTAATGTTTAAAGGGGAAATAGTGTGCAGGAGAGGAAAGAGAGCAGTCAATTATACATTCATCTCAGACTCAGTAAATGTGCATTTTACATAAAATAAAATAAACATAGAGTAGTGGAAAAAACAAATGTACCTTTGTCTCATAGAGGGTGGAGGGATAATTTCTTGTCCTGTCTTTGTCCCCTATCTATGAAGATAAGCTGTTAATTTACATTTTCAGGGTGAAGAAGGACACCAAGGGAAATATGTGACCTTCTATTTGGTAGCCATCAGTTTAGGAAGAAGGAAAAGTTAGTTTTTACATAGCTCATTTTCTAAATTTAACTTTTCCTTTTGGCATAGTGAGAATGGGGTCCCAAGACTTTTCAATAGGTACGTTGGAATATTATTTCTTAAAAAGAAATGGAATTTTGTAATATGTGACAATATAGATGAACTTTGAGGACATTGTGTTAAGTGAAATAAGCTACCCACAGGAAGAAAACTACATCATTATTCAATTTATGGAATTTGGTAGATAAATAGAATCAAAGAGTGAAATGGTTGTTGCCAGCGACTGGGGTGTGGGACATAGGGAGGTACTAATCTCTAAGTGTATAGTTTTAGTCAAGCAAGATGAATAAGCCCTAGAGATCCGCTGCATAACATTGTACCCTAGTTAGCAATAATGTATTTTACACTAAAATTTTTTTAACAGAACATATCTAATGCTAAGTGTTCTTACCAAAATAAAATTTAAAAAAATATTCCATGACTACATTAAGGTCTATGATTTTAGTTTTGAACTGACCATGAACCTGTTTTAGGAGTTTGTTGAACTGTGAGTGTGTACCCTAAATTACACCAGCACTACACAGTACTAAAATGTTCTTTATAGTTATAAGTGACACCTTTACCAGTTAGTACAAGCAATCAAAAAGTAATATTTGGTTGGGTGATTTTAAAGTGGACATTTCACAGCAGAAAACAGGTTTGGTATGGACAAAGCTTATGATATATTAACTTTGTTTTAGTTGGCTCAAAATGTTGAGGGTTCTTAAGTGCCAGTTGATGAGGAAGCTGTTTAGTCATAAAGGAGCTGCTACTTTTCTAGAGTATCTTCTGGTACCAGGCATTTCCTAGTGGTAGCAGCTAAGATATATTGGCTTGTCTCACTATTTAATGTAGGGGCAAGAAAATATTTCTGTATCCTGCATTGTTTAAGATAAGCACACTTTGTATAGTCCCAGTATTGTTTAACACAAGACTAAGGAATTATGTCTGCTTCATTCAAGAGGGATATTATGGTACTCTGAGCTGTGGGGAATGGGAAGAAATACATTTTTGTTTGTTTGCTGGTGAAATTCTTTTGGCATCTTTCAAATCACAGTGTTGAAAGAGATACAATGCTGCCTACCCTATGCGGCTTTTATAAGAAATTTTATATTGAAAAAGGATCAAAAACGGTGTTTTGGCTTTGTAATCAATTATATAGGGTTCTATTATAAGCTTCCCTGTTTAAGACTCCATAAGTAAAATTAACATACATGCCACTTAAATTGGCACTTTTTACATATTGACTCCTAAATTTTTGTAGCAATATTTTTTAAAAATGCAACCTAATTAATATCAGCAGCATTGGTATTATTTTGTGTAAGTGCCCTCAATTATAATGAATAGTTAAAATATAGGACTTACCTTATTTTTATAAGAAAATACAGAAAGCTGGATTTATTGCTCTTTTGAAGGTTTTTTTGTGTCTCTATCTCCTTCAGTTCTGTGCTGATCTTAGTTATTTCTAGACTTCTGCTAGCTTTTGAATTTGTTTGATCTTGCTCCTCCTAGCTCTTTTAAATGTGACAATAGGGTGTCAATTTTAGATCTTTCCTCACTTCTCATGTGGACATTTAGCGCTATAAATTTCTCTCTAAGACACTGCTTTAAATGCGTCCCAGAAAGTCTGGTACACTGTGTCTTCATTCCCATTGGTTTCAAAAAACACTTTTATTTCTGCTTTCCTTTCATTATTTATCCGGTAGCCATTAAGGAGCAGATTGTTCAGTTTCTGTGAAGTTGTGCAGTTTTGAGTGAGTTTCTTAATTCTGAGTTCTAATTTGTTTGTGCTGTGGTCTGAGAGATTGGTTGTTATGATTTCTGTTCTTCTGCATTTGCTGAGGAGTGATTTGCTTCCAATTATGTGATCAATTTTAAAGTAAGTGCAATGTGGTGCTGAGAAGAATGTATATTCTGTGGATTTGTAGTGGAGAGTTCTGTAGATGTCTATTAGGTTTGCTTGGTCGAGATCTGTGTTCCAGTCCTGGATATCTTTGTTAATTTTCTGTCTCATTGATCTGTCTAATATAGACAGTGGAGTGTCTCCCACTATTATTGTGTAGGAGTCTAAGTCTCTTTGTACATCATTAAGAACTTCTTTTATGTATCAGGATGCTCTTGTATTCACTTCAGGCCCTATTTATTTCACTCCTGTGCCTGAAGATGTCACTCAATGAGGCTGGAGACCTCACTCAAGGGGGATGGAGAAGAGCAAAGATGGTGCCTGCTCCTCCTTCTGGGACCTCTGATCTCAAAGGGCACCAACCTGATGCCAGTAGAATCATATCCGTATAGGGTGTCTGATAACCTCTGTTGGAGGGTCTCATCCAGTTAGGTAGCACAGGGAACAGGACCTATTTGACAAAGCACTTTGTACCTTGGTGGAGGGGGTGTACTTCGCTGGGGGAAAATCCACTCATCTGAGCAGTCTGGATTTTTCAGAACTATCAGGAAGAAAGGCTAAGTCTGCAGTCTGCAGAGACTGTGGCCACCCCTCCTCCTAGGGGCTCAGACCCAGGGAGATCCGCGTTCTGTCCCTGAGCGTCTGGCTGGAGTCACTGGACTTTCTGTAGGGAAGCCCCACCCAATGAGGAAGGATGGGTCAGGGTCAGGCCTGAAGAGGCACTCTGGCTGAAGACTTCCACGGCTGGGGTGTTGTGCTGTGGGGACAAGTCTTGGGACCGAGCCGTCCAGCATCCCTGGATCCAGCAGGAGAAGAGCCAGCCTGGAGCTACAGAGATGGCTGCTCCCTTTCCCCTGCCCTGGGAGCTTAGTGTGTTAGGCAGTTGTGAGTCCCAGTCCTGACTGCTGCCTCTCCCCCCAGGAGCTCAAATGGCCTAGACAGCAGGCAGCTGTAGTGCTGGCTGATCATTCCCCTGGGAGTTTGGTAAGCTTAAGCAGATTATAGCTGAGAGGCTGTTGAGAAACTGCATTCTGAAGTTTGGGTGCTACCCGTGGCATGGGTTTAGGAATGGGATCTTCTGATCTGCGGATTGCACAATTTCATGTAAAAAGCAGTTTCCCCTGCTAGGTAGCACGCTCACTCACCACCTCCCTTGGCTGGGGGCAGTGGGCTCCCCTGCCCTCTTGGCTCTCAGGTGGGCTGCCACACTGTACTGTTCTTCCTTTTCTCCATGGGTCACACTAGCCTCCTCATTAGTTCTGATGAGAGAATCTGGATACATTTGTTGCCAGGGAAGGATTCACATGCTTATTAATGGTTTTTTTCTATGGGAGCCTCCAAGGCCACTGTTTCTTGTCAGGCATCTTGTCCCCACCATTCTATCCTTCTTTCATTAGATATTTATAAATGAAATAAAAGATATATTCAGGGAACACTTGATTTTATAAACTAGTATTTTATAAGGAAGAGTTTCTTCATTTCACTTGTTTTTATCAAAGTCAGTAGGGAAAATTGCCTAGCACCGATTTGTCACACTGAAGGTGCTAGCTAGGCTAGTGCTTTTTATTTTATTAGTTTTTAAACTGCACTCTGATAGTTCTGCTCCATGACACCCAGAAGGCAGCAAAATAACATGCAGAATTTACAAAATCTTCCATCCTTTCAGGGGCAAGACATTTATGTTGTTGAACATAACACCACTATTACCATGTCCAAATATTCTCAAACTATTTTTGACTCTAAAATTCTAAAGAATTTGATACACAGTGATTTAGCCTAAGCTGAGTGCATTAGCACAGATAGCTATAGTTGTTGTAATATCTAAATTTTAAAACCTTAGTGGTTGGATAGATGTTTATTTCTTGCTCACATACAGTTGAGTATCGTGATCTTTATCTATAAGTGGCCTTCTACAGGGACATTCAAGCCTCCAGACCCTTTCCATTATACGGAAATTACTACTTCTAGGGCATCAGATTTGTCTACATTCATCATGTTCATAGGAAATTGAAAAAAATGATGAATGCATATCTGCTTCTGAACACTTTATCTGGAAATGACACAAATCTCCTCTATTAAAAATCCACTACTGAGAATTATTTACATGGTGTTATCCAAATTAACAAGAGATGAAATTGGGGCCAGAATGTCATTTCTAAACATATCTCCATCCTATGGTAGAGAGACATAAAATTCTGACAGGTATCTAGTCATCTCTTGCATACTAACTCCATCACAATGCAATTACTCATGTGAATAATTCAACATATACTTAACTACACTAGTACAAAGCAATTGTGCTTTAACACTTTCATTGCCAAGGCAAGAAGACATAGACAGTCAAAAGCTATGTCCAGTTATTTTATCTCATAAACACTGAGGAACATGCACACAGATACAGAATTGCTGGGACTCATGTACTAACTTACTTTTTAAAAATGAATTTTACAATTTGATTTCCTTAGATCATACACCAAAGATGAGTGATCTTTGGAGTTTAGACACTTTATTTAGAATTGAAGTTTCAGAAATCAGCCTATATGATTGTAAATAGGGCTTTTCAGCAGTCACTGAGGCAGACGCCTGTAAAAAAAGTATACTTTTCAGAACTTTTTAGAAGAGTAATGCATACTGGTAAATTGCATGCCATCATGTGCCTTTGCTCATGAACTTCTAACTCCAGCAGATGCCCCATTTACCTGCACTATACACAGCTAAACATTTCAAAAAGAGTTATTTCTGCTCCTTTACAAGATATCTTTACTTAACTCTTCAGCATTTGGGTTCTCAATTCCACCACTATTACAGCTGTTATAATCTACATTTTTGGAAACACAGTAGTCAATTCCCCATCTCCATTCTATATGACATCTGAGAAGCGCTTGATACAGTTCACCACACTCTTATTTGAAACATTTTTCTTTCAGGATTCTGAAGATGTCTCCAATTTTTCTTTTTCCAATGGGAATTATTTTTCACTTTTTCTTTCTTGATAATTTTTTGTTATAGTCTTTTAAATGTTAGAGTGCCCTAAGGAGCTCTCTGGTGAACTGCCCTGTTTTCCTTTGTCCCTAAGTAATCTAATCTAATTACAAGATTCAAGGAAACAAACTGAGAGCATTCAAATTTATATATTCTCTCTCTTGACTTAGACATATAGGATTTAAGTGTCCAGCTAACTACATTACATCTCCATTGGGATGTATAACTGAAAGCTCCTATTTCATGGGGCCAAAATCTAACCATTGAGTTATTTTTCCAAATCTGTGCCAATAACATCCACCTAGATTTTTAAGCCATATATAGGTACACACACACACACACACACACACACACACACACACACACAGGCACACGTATATATGAAGGAGTCATTTTGATTCATCTGTCTGTTTGAAAACCTACATCCAATCTTTCAGTGATCATTTCTGGCACTGCCTCCAAAATATATCCTGGATAAGACCATTTTTCTTCTCCATGCATCTCTGTCGATACAACCCTGTTCAATCATCTCTCTCTTCATCCTTCATAAAACAGTCATATATGTATTAATATTTTTACATTTTAATAAGATTTATCATTTACCTTAAAAAATCCTCCATGTTTTCTTTTTTGCTTGTTTATTTTATGACACAGGATCTCGCTCTGTAGTCCAGGCTGGAGTTCAATGACACAATCACAGTTCACTACAGCCTTGAACTCCTGGAGTCAAGCCATCTTCCTGCTTCAGCCTCAGGCACACATCACTAAAACTGGCTAATTTTTCAATTTTTTTGTAGAAACAGGGATCTTATTTCGTGGTTCAGGCTGGTCTCAAATTATTGGCCTCAAACTACTGGCCTCAAACTTCTTACTGACCTCAAGCAATTCTCCTGTCTCAGCCTCCCAAAGTGCCGGGATTACAGGTGTGAACCACCACCTCAGCCTGCCATTTTTTTTTTTTTTTAAATTACTATTAAAGTAAAGGAAAACTCTTCCCATAGCTGCATGCTCTGGCCACTGGCTACCTGTCTAACCTCATCTCTCTCCTGTTTCTCCTTCTTTCACCATGGTCCAGCTACAGAGGCCTCATTCTAATGTATTTAAAGTTCATTCTCTTTTTAGTTACTCACTCTCCCTTTGTTCAAACATTCTTTCCCTAAATATTTGAATAGATGCCTCTTTCTCATCATTCAAACATAATTCAAATACCACCTCTTCGAAGTGGTCTTTCATGATCACTCTAGTTAAACTACCCATACAAATTTTAAATAAAAGTGATTTTTAACCTTAAAATAGAATTATTAGTGAGGAGTTACAGAAGTAATAGGAAACATACAAGAGGCAAAAATTAAGAAACACTAAATTGGATGCCTGATGTCTTCTAACCCAGCTCTGTTACTAATTTTCTGTGTGAATATATGTAAAAAATATCACATGTTAAATCTCTAGAAATCAGTTATCTAAAATAATTAGAAAACTACATAAATCACTATAGATACTTCTAGTTAAAATATTCCATAACTTATTCTGTTTTACTTATATTGGGAAGTTTAGAATATAATTCATTAAATTTTATCACTTCAAATATTATTCTTAAGATAAATGCAATATTTATCTTAAAGAAAGGGAAGGAGTAGGGACAGTTTATAAGGAAGTGGCTGAAGCTGAGAGACACCACACCAAAGAGCAAGTGTAGAGGATACTGTGTGACTGGAATAGTAACATTTTGATATGATAATTTCTGACTCTTTTACAAGGAGATAGATCAATTTCCAAAGAGTTATTGATATTAAGCAATACGTGGCCTTTTGTCTCTCTTTTTTTTTTTTCACTTAATGCTTTCAAGATTCATCCATGTTGTAGCAGGTATCAGTACATTTTATGGCTGAATAACATCACATTTTATGGTTATATCACATTCATCTGTTGATTTTAGAAAATATAAATAACATTTTTGTTATTGAACTAAGATCATAAGACCACTGATTTTGACTGAATGACTATTCTTGGTGATTTCATAAATCATGGATTTTATTTTATTACCAAAAATATTGAATTGTGGGTTTTTTTTTTTTTTTTTTCGTTTTAAGAAAAATAAATGAAGCAGCCTCCACATTTTTGTCTCTCTCTCTTAGGACTGCTGTGTGACTACATTGGACACAATTGTGACAAATTCTGAGTGACTATTAAAATTTGTTCCATGTATTCATTTTCTCAGTTCTTGAGAAATAAGTCACTGATTGAGTCAGAAATTGTTCTTTAAATAAGTCACTAATTGAGTCTTAGAAATTGTTTCTTTTACCTCATAAAATTAATAGCAGAGGTTCAACAGATTCTCTTAGGTAGTTGGTTCTCAGGTAGATGTGAGAAAAAAATGGTTATCATTGTTTTATTTCAGCATATTTTTATTGTGCTAAACTACACAGGTAATATAAAATCTACCACTTAACTATTTTGAAGTATACAATTCAGTGACCTGTGTACATTCACAATGTTGAGCAACCATCCTCACTGTCTAGTTCCAGAATTACTTCATCAACTCAAAAGAAAGACATTAAGTAATCATTCCCCATTTTCATCCTACCCTCAGCCTCTGGCAAGTACTTATTTGCTTTCTGTCTCTATGTATTTGCTTATTTGGGATATGTCATATAAATGATAAACAATATGTGGCATTTTGCCTCTGGTTTCTTTCACTTCATATAATATTTTCAAGATTCATCCATGTTGTAGGAGGTATCGGTAACTTTTGCAGCTTAATAAAATTACCTTGTTCATGCATTTTGTTACCACATTTTGCTCATGAATTCATCTGTTGATGGACATTTGAATTGTTTCACCTTGTGTTTATTGTGAACAGTGTCGCTATGAACATTCACTTACAAATGTTTACTTGGATATCTGTTTCCAATTAAATTACAGGTGGAATTTCTGGGCCAAATGGTAATTTAATGTTTAACATATTTAGGAGCAACCAAACTGTTTTCCAAAGTGACTATAGACATCTTTTTCATTTTATGAGAGTTCCAATTTTCCCACATTCTTTCATCACTCTGTAGCCCCTATTTATTTTGTTAAACTACTCTATGGTATGAAGTGAAATCTTATTGTGGGTTTGATTTGCTATTCCCAATGACTAAAGACATTGTTTATCTTTTCATGTTCTAATTGGCCATTTGTATATTTTCCTTGGAAAAATATCTATTCAGGTTATTTGTCCATTGTTGAATATGGTTTTTGTTTTGTTTTTGGCTTTTCATTGAGGAATTTTAAGAGTTCTTTATATATCCTGAATATTAGATACTTATCAGATATACTATTTGTAAATATTTTCTTTCATTCTGTGGGTTGCCTTTTTATTCTCTTGATAGTGTCCTTTGATGCCTTTTTTTAAAATTTTGATGAAGTCTAATATATTTTACTGTTGGTTATGCTTCTTGCATTATATTTTGGAAACCATTGCCAAAACCAAGAGCATGAAGAGGCATTCTTAGGTTCTATTCTAAGAGCTGTAGAGTTTTAGCCATAAGTTTTTGATGCATTTTGTGTTAAATTTTGTGTATGATATTATGTAGTGGTCTGAGTATGGTACAGGACAAAAAAAAAGATGCAGTTAATTTATGTCAAAGGTCAGTTATTAGAAGGTAGAAGGTATGGTTGCTTGTCTCTCCTAAGTAATTTACAGAACAAGAAAAATGTGACAGTTATCATCCATAATCTAAGAAGCAGAAGTTGCAACTACATGCTATGTGACTCAAATCACAGTCACATCTCTCTCAAGGCTTAAAGTGTTTTGCGGATTCCAGCAGCTTTTAAATTTTTGTATTGATTCTCATACCAGTTACTCACACTGAAAGTGTTGCCATCTCAAAACTACCATGCCAGAGAAGGGGAGTGGGCAAAGCTAAGTACAAATGCTACAAAACTCTCCTACTCCCTTTAAATTATCTTTCTTCGGTTTAAGAATTCACTTGGTTGCTGTAAACATTGGACTGTCTTTTAGAGTTCTGATGAGGTTAGTTCTGACAATTGGTGTCAGGTTTTTCAATGTTTCTGGAGTGGGACAAAACATTAGAGGTGCTTACACAACCATTTCTGCTGACATCACTCCTACCATTGGTTCTTGATGTAAAATGTAAAATTAGTTGGAAATTCAATATTTTGTATAATAGAGATACAAATATATAGATATAAATATAGTAGCCTCCCTAAAACTGTATAACAAACATTGCAATATGAAGTTGTCAAACATTATATATTTTTTAAAATATTATCTTGATGTTTACTATTTTGCAGATGATTGTTATGTGTATACTCTTTACCTGGTTCTATGGTCAGCAGTGAAATTTAGTATACCAAAGGCACTTTATCTACACTTAGGTGCCTCAGTGTAGACAAGAGAGGTAGATCAGTTAGCAAGCAGCTATTTAGGTTACATAAATTAGGAATTGGTGTATATTTATTTGTGTATCTGTTTATTTTTTGGTAGGAAACAAATGCTAGATTTTTCCGCCAATTAATCACTATTGCTTTTCTCTGAAGAATTTTATACAAATTAAGCAACAAATATGATAATTGAGTCATCATAAATAGCTCTGCAATTATTTCATATCTCAAAAGCAAAGATCTATAGCTTGGAACTAAAGACTTAAAGTATAAATAGGGATCTTCTACATAACCGCAAGTCAAAATCCAAAACTTTGTATCTCATTTCCTTTGTTGATCCACAGGGAAAAACAAAAATAATAGCAGGAAGTATCTCACCATAAGCTCAGGTGAAAAGATGGAGTGAAAATGCTAGTGCATCCTGTTATCAGCAGACCCTTAATCAAGTTATTCACCCAATCAATTGAAAAAGAGAAAGAGAACAAAAGAAGCAGAGATTGCTATAAAAGCCTCTAGGTAACTTGGAGGGATAGCATGATTCAAGCCTATTTTATACTTATTCTAGATAGTCCTTAGGGCCATAAAAGCACATTTTTGAAATACGCCAACTTAGAAAATAAACAGATACGTTACTGCACATTGTACAGCTGCACTTACTATCCTCCACACGTATACATATACACACATAAACACACACACACACACACACACACCTGCTTAAATATTATTAAATATTAGAAAAACTATTATTTCAAAAACAATGAAACAATGTCCTTGAAGCCCTATGTAAAACTCTCATGTTGCTATAAGGACAGTTATTTTGGCACTCACTTAGATTCATCAGGAATTAAGTTTACTTTTGGATGAATGAGATAATTTAAAAAAATACTAAATGCAACATAGTGGCAATTAAAAATAAGTAACTGTGCAAACATGAGACAAGCTTTCAGTGCATCTTCAATCATACACAATTAATAGTATGATATAATACACAGGAAGGGTATTTTCTCTAAGATGCCCAAGTGTCCAAAGTACATCAAGTACAAAGTGCATAAAGATCTATTGCTAAAAAACTAGGTAAGCTGATACTATATATCCAGAATATAGAAAGAAAGCTGATTGGTGAGTTCCAGGAGCTGGTAGAAGAGAGGGAGTGACTGCTTAATGGGCACAGGGTTTTCTCCTGGAGTGATGAAAATGTTTCAGAAAACATAAAGAAGGGAATTATGGTATAATATAATGAATGTACTAAATGCCACTGAATTGTGGACTTTAAACTGGTTAATTTGACGTGATGTATATATTCTCTCAATAAAATATAAAATTACATTTATTATATATATAATGGGTTGCAGCAGAGGCTACTTTTAGTTCATAGAAATATTGTTTCTCTTGATGACCCCTTAAACTAGATACATAGTTGTAAAACTGTGTAGGCAACCTATTAACCTTGGAATTAGTGTCCTTTTTCCCCACATTATTTTTCTCACTCAATAAATTCTCAAGTCTGGTAGAGTCTAACAATACACCAAAGTTAGGATGCTTGTTCTTTAAGTTTAGACTCCATCAGTCTGTATTCACCTCCTTCAATTTAGTGACCAGTGAAGCAAGAGATTGAGGTGAGAGAGGAGGACCATCTTGATTGCCTTATTTCCTTAGATATCCAACCTCTCTGCCTTTTCCCTTGATTACTACTTACTTGTCCAGTAATACTGTAATGATAATATAATGAATTAGTACATGGTACAGAAAATCAAATGAAATATTATATGTTTTTCTTCATAATAATCCATAGAAGAAAAACAAAAAAGAAAATCCTTATAAAATAACACATGCTCTCAAAATCCAGAAGAAAGGAAAGGCATTTAATCCCATCTAGCAGGGTTTTTTTTTAGCTCATCCATGTAGAATTTATATAATGACCTCTTAAGGATGTTTAGACTTTATATAGCTGAAAAAAAGCCACATAATTGTTTTGTCTTAAGAATAAACAAATGAATGTATGTGAAAACTAAATGAAGAAAAACATTGATGCAAATGATAAGTTGTACAGAATATTGAAATCAATGAGGCCTGAGAGACTATTTATTAAAATTTAAACAAATTGTTAAAAGGAATCATCCAACATCCTTTATCAATCTGGTAGTAAGACAGGCTGAAGTAAAAATAACTATTCTCTTATTTCAGTAGAGCTCCTCCCTTGTCTGAACAATAATCTATTACAGTGCTGTAGGAATTTATGGCTTACAAAGTAAATGCACTAACCCAGCCATCTTGGAACTTACGACAACTTCTGAATCAGTCATTGCCAATATTGCAAAGATGAACCAGGTGGAGCAAAGCTGACTTATTTCTCCATGCATAATTTTTGACTATTAACAAGTGAATAAAAAGCTCAGAGAAATTAAGTTGTTTGCAAGACATCATATAGCTAGTAAATGGAATACATTTTAATTCAGGTTTTCTGTCTTCGGTGGCATACCTTTCACAATATCATGCCCACTAATGACATAGGTAGGGATTTACTTTTCCAATGCTTATAATGTCTCTTTATTTGATGGGATCATTTTATGACAGTGGTGAGGCTTTCATTCAATATTCCATTTAATCAGAAAAAACTTTAAACCAGACCCAAACTTGACTTTACCATCAGTAGCACTAAATAATTAAAAGTTAAGATTCATCTAGAACTTTTTGCTTAATTACTTATAATATATTGATTTATTAGAATATAAATAATGCATCTCTATAAAAAGGAAAGAAGCTTGAAGTTATTCCTTGTCAAGAAATTACAGTATATTTTAATTATAAGAAATATGATGAGTATTTAATTCCTGTTTTTCAAATGAGAATGCTGAGATTCATGGTTTTGTGGTCAAGTCTACATAACATAATGCACAAAAGCACTTACATTATCTGGCACACAAAAGAATATGGCTACTATTTTCAATGGATGTTCCCATTATAAGTGCCATTATTGAACAGAAAGTGCATATATTATACTCAAAGTTCTTAGACTGCATTTCATCAAAGGCAAAACTAGAATTCTAAATTTTTCATGATTAAAAATATAGTTTATAATATATGTCTGTAAATTTATACTCAGATAATTAAACTAACCAATATATATTTAAAAGAAATAAAGTAGAAAAACATAAATAGGAAAAATCTAGTTATATTAACCAATGTATTTAAGTTTGAAAAGACTAAAAAATTGTGTACTACAATTTGAAAAAAGTTATATAAGATTCTTAGAAAAATATTTGCAACAAATTTGCTTTTTAAAAAATTAGGAAATATTAAAAAACTCTTCCTAATACACTACTTGAAATAATGAAATGGTATATCCATGCAAGTTGTTAGGAAAGTGCCACACTCTGAAATCTGATTGTGAGTCCTTTATTGCCAGCGACCCAGAATCAGCTCAAGCTCAAAATCTCTCGGCCCCACGAAGGGGCTTGATTTCTTTTTATACTTTGCTTAAGAAAGGGGAGGGGGAGCCTAGCTGAAGCAGAATTTTACAGAAACAGAGCAAGCAAGTTAGGGGATAAGGCTGGTAATTAGGTGGTAAGAGGCTCCCATGATTGTTGATTAACTAGGGAGGGTATACACAAGCGGTTCCCATGATCGCTGGTTTCCAAGTTGGGGCGGGGGGGCATTTGATACTTTCCATACAATCAATCAAGGGGGTATTCACAATAGTAAGTGGGCTTTCAAGCAGGATATGGCTACAACGGTTATATGTTTCTATAGCTCTAAGTACAACATGACCCACCAAAGGAACATGATCTCTGCAGATATGTACTCAAAGAGAAATGGTGGGAGGGGTGAGGCAGAGGTTAAGATGGAGGCTGTCTGACTCTCAGCAAAATGCAGTCTGTCTGGCTAATAACACAGGGTAGGTTAGCACAGATAGACTATAAAATAAACTAAAACTTAAAAAAAATATGTAGTACTAAAAAAAGATAGAGGCAGTCTCAAATTTTTTAAATTTCTACTCGAAAACTCTCCAATTAGTCTTATAGGTAAGATTATTTATATCAATACATTATTAGCTATTTTATTGGTATTTGATTTTTAACTATATATTTACACACACATATATATATATACACATATACATGTATATGTATATTACGCAGGAAGATTGCTTTAGGCTAGTAGTTTAAGACTGACCTGGGCAATATAATAGGACCCCCATCTCTGCAAAATAAATAAATACATAAATACATAAATAAAATCTTACTGATCCGCATAATCTCCAACTATTAGTATTCTAATTGTGTCAAATAGCAAAAAAAAAAAAAAAGCCAAAAAATTTGGAAATTTACAAGTAAGTTTATAGTTCAATAAATTTTCACTGAGTGAACACACACAGAACCATCAAGCAGATAAAAAGTAAGTTCTTACAACAAGATATAAAACACCCCTGCCTCTCATTAATACCATCTACTAAAAGATAACTATATTCTGATATTAAACATCATGGATTATTTTTACTTACTTCAATATTACATTAAACATACAGCATGCATATTTTTCTCTCTTTTATTCAACTGTTTGACTTTCACTATTTATGGATCATTCTTACTATTTCATGTGTCAAACATCATTTGTGCTTTATGGTATTTTACATTATGACTATTCATTTGACTGTTGAGACAAATTTGGAATTTTTAGTTGTTGGCTCCCATGTAAGAATTTATGTCCGGTATATACATAGGAGGTGACTTGCTGGGTCTTGGAAAATGATGATCCAGCTTTATAGATATTATCTAAAGTTTTCCAAGATGCTTGAGTGATGTACTTTTCTTAGTAATTTGAAGAAATTCCTTGTACATATTTGGAATATGAGTCCTTTGTCAAATGTATGCACTGCAAATACCTGCTCCCTTATTGTTTCTTACTTCCATATTAATATACTTCACCACTTTTTCCTAAATGTTTTATTACAATGTTTTTATGCATCTCAATGTTATTCCTAAAAATAACTTTTACAAGATTGTGCCACATACCCAAGTGTAATAGCTTTATACAGCATGATATTCATTTTCACTATATCTGCTGAATGAACAAAGCTACTAGGAATCTGTTTTTTTCCCCAAGATTAATCAAATATTAGAATATTAGTAATCCTATCTACAATGTCCATCTAACAATAAAGAAAATGAGTGATGTAGTTAAACAAAATGTGTATTTCACAATATTTATGATACAGAATTTTAATAAGGATAGTAAAATTGGCCAGGTACAGTGGCTTATGCCAGTAATCCTAGCAATTTGGGAGGCCGAGGCAAATGGATCACTTGAGGTTAGGAGTTCGAGACCAGGCTGGCCAGCATGGTGAAATCCCATTTCTACTAGAAATACAAAAAATTAGCTGGATGTGGTGGCAGGCACCTATAATCTCAGCTACTGGGGAGATAGAGGCAGGAAAATTGCTTGAACCCAGGAGGTCAAAGGTGAAGTGAGCCAAAATCATGCTACTGTACTCCATCCTGGGTGGCAGAGTGAGGCCCTAAGGAAAAAAAAATAATAAAAAACCAAAAACAAAAAAAAGTTGAATCATTACTGGTAGAAGAGATCTGATTTACCCTGAGGTACTGGTGATGAATCCGTATAGGTCTCCAGCAACTTCAGTTCTTGCCTCTTCACAAGAAAGAATTTTACAGAGGGATACTGATATAGTTTGACTATGTCCCCACCCAAATCTCATCTTGAATTATAGTTCCCATAATCTCAACATGTCTTGGGAGCGACCAGGTAAAGATAATTGAATAGCGGGGGGCAGTTTCCTCCATTCTATTCTCATGACAGTGACTTAGTTCTCTCACGATATCTGATGGTTTTATAAAGGACTCCCCCTTTTGCTGGGCACTCATTCTTCTCTCTGTTGTCACCATGTGAGAAAGACATGTTTGCTTCCCCTGCTGCCATGATTTTAAGTTTCCTGAGTCCCTCCTGGCCTTTCAGAACTTTGAGTCAATTAAACCTCTTTTCTTTATAAATTACCAAGTCTTGGGTATGTCTTTATTAGCAGTATGAGAACAAACTAATAAAGGCATAAAGCAGATAAAATACCAAGATGAGTTGCAGAGCAGGAGTGGAAGTTTATTTATAAGGCTTTAGAATGAAAAGAAAGGAAACTTCACTTGGAAGAAATTGAAGAGGACGCCTGAAGGTCAATGGAAAAAGGAACATTTAACCTTGATCTTAGGGCTTTATAGGTTCACCTCTTTTCCATGATTCTGCTCTTAGCGTGAGCTTCCCACATGTAGAGTGCCCTCCTCACCCTTGGGAATTGAGCACACACAGTGTGTTTAGGAAGGTATACGCATGTTCATCTGAGACTTTCTTCCTTTTTCTGGTGGAGTGCACCTGGAGAGTCATATTCCACCACTTCATCTCTTAGTGCATATGCCCAGGAAGTTTCTTCTCCCTGCCATCTGCATTCAATTAATATTTTAATGTTAATGGCTGTGGGTCATCGAGAAATGTCTTATCCTTGGCACCCTCAGTGGGCTGCCAAATTATCATTTTTAGGGAAGCGGTGAGATAACTGATGAACCCTCACCTGACATTCCTAGGGTCAGGAGGGGAGAAGAGCCATCTCTGGCCCTGATCATGCCTATCTTACTACCTGTAACAAAATGATTTCTTTGTTTTTATATCTTCAATCTATTTTAGGTCCAGCTTTTGTAAAAGATATCCAACATACTCGTATATACATACATGCATACATACACATTAAAAATAAAATACTGTTTCATTATTTATGGCCACAATCCTCATTTCTCACTGCTTTTATTTACTTATATCCTATTAGAATGCCTGGATTGTTTAACATTGTCCTGTTACATTCCTTTTTTTACTGACCCAGAGTACACTATTCTCTTTCATTTCTACTCAGAAGTTCTACTGATTCTTCAAGGACTAGCTCAAATTCGACTACTCCCTGAAGCTTTTAATGAATAACCTGAGTTTTGAATTATATTATACTTCAGGTTATAAAAACTTTCTCATAATTTTTCACTCAATTATATCTCATATTAACTACTGCCTAATATTTTTGTTTTTCAAGTCAATTGTAAAAAATTAAGTGAAATTTTCTTATAATTTTTTGTTTTATGTAATATCAAATAATCTTGAGTACATAATAGACATCTATTTCTTTGAAAGTTGGTTAATATGTAGGACCTAATCATAAAAATGAATAACTTCAATTCATATATTAGTTGATCATAAATAAATGATACTTCAAATGGAGTATGGTAGATGGAAATAATTGCCAACAGTGGTGTCCACAACCTAATCTCCAGGATCTGTGAAAGAAAAATAAAAGTACTAGAGTTCTTTTCATCTTAGTAGCTTAGATATAATCTATTTTTTACTTCTGCCAGATGGACAGAAGCTAAATCGCACCCTGAGATACAACCGTATCAATTCTCTCATCTCAATCTCTTCTAGTATTATTACAGAAGTCATCTTTTAGTCTTTTAATCACCATCAAGTCATAGCTTTCTTCAAGCAATGATTATATTACTGTTGTGCTTTCCAAATATATTCTTGTTAAGCTAAGCTGAATGTTATCATTTAGCACTATATTTTTGCCACATATGTGAAATGTTTATAGAGGCTGAGGGAAATAAGAACAAAAGAAATTACATTTTCTACTGTAGCTAAAAGAGAAAAACTGACATTTAAAACATTAAACGTGATAAAAAGAGATCTTAATTTACTTTTTTTTCTAATAGGAATATTTGAAAACAACATTATTATTTTATGTAATAATTGGCAAAAACTGTTTTCTGATAATGGCAAGGAACTGACTTCAAGGAACATCTTTCCTCATTTATAACATTATTTTCAAACTTTAACATAATGTGCAAAATAAACTCTTTAGGGCTGATGCTCAGTAAAACTTGCTAGTTCATCACAGTTTTATTTCCTTTTATGATATTTTCAGAGGATTTTGAGAAGTTATATGTAAACCTGAAATCAAAATTTCACTATCTTACAAACACAATCAAATGATCCTTTTTTTTTCTTTTTAATATTGAGTATTACTCTGTTGCCCAGGCTTTACTTTAGTGCAGTGGTGTGACTGGCTTACTGCAACCTCCTATAACCTCCATCTCCTGGGGTTCAAGTCATTCTCCTATCTCTGCCTCCAGGGTTGCTGAAACTACAGATGCACATCACCAACCCCAGCTAATTTTTGTATTTTTAGCAAAGGGTTTCGCCATATTGGCCAGGTTGGTCTCAGACTCCTGAACTCAAGTTATCCACCCGCCTTGGCCTCCCAAGATGCTAGGATTATAGGCGTGAGCCAACACACCCGACCACAAAAGATCTTTTCTGAGCCAAGTTGTTTGAGCTTTCTGAATCCCAGGGAAATGAAGCACCTTGTTGTGGAGGCTATGATTCACAATTCACACTTTAAATGCTTTGCAGCATGATTAGTTTCATAGGATCTTAATATTTAGTAAACATCAACTGTAGTACTTTGGGCAGCAAGATTTATAACTGTCCCCCAGTGGCTTTAAAGAGTTAATATGCTTCACTGGAGCAAAATCATTATCAAATAGCAAAATGATAGTCCCACTAATTAGGAACTCATTCTGCTACTAAACTGGTTCTTGTAGAGATTACAATATAATTTTCCCATTAAGGGCTCTTTGATATGCTTGAAAGAGGGCTTATTTGAAATTCCTTTTATATTGAAGATAGAGAACTCTATCCAGCCTAGTCTTTGTTAGAGTGTTTTTGAAATGCAAAAGTGATTGACTATGGCAATGGTGATGTATGTTGTTTGCATATGAATTGCTGCACTTCAACTATTCCTATTTCATCTGCAAAGTACAAATTAACCACTAACAACACTGTCCTCCACATTTGTAAAGAAAAATTTAAGATGGTTCTATTTAAAGCAATAAATATTGCTTAGAGATTCAGAATCCATGTATCTATATATCAATCTATTATTTATCTATCAGCTATCTATCCATATCTATCAATATTTTCTGAAGTACTTTTTGCCTCTTTAAAATTTGGCTTTAATAAAGGAATCTCAGTAATTGAGTTGAATAAAAAAAAAAAATCACATCCCGTAATCTGCAATTTGTATAATCCTAGAGAAAACAACCTTGAAGTATCAGGATTTGCTAGGAAACTAATGTTAGGTTTAAGCAAACTAGAGATGAAGATCATATTTTATAAAATGGTTGGGAACACTTAATGCCTGCTAGTTCTTCCAACTGTCTGATGAACTAGGAATTAATATTTACTTTTGTGAACAAAGACTGCAGATTAAAATCTCAGGAATGATTTCAGCCTGTCCATGTATTTTGAGGTACCATAATAGGCTAGCTCATTATGAAAGACACAAAGATAAATAAGTACACATAAATAGAGCTTGTTTAAAGTTTATAAGCATATATAGAACTTTGAGGATTGTGATTTCTTTTTAGCACGAAAGAAATAAAATATCATAAAGTTTATTTATCATATTTTATAACTATTACCAACTGGATAGAAAATTTATACTAATTTGGAATCGGTACTATAATAATATTTGTCATGCTATTGGTAACTATCAATACAAACTCTACTTATAATTTAAGTAACAAAGCATTTACAATTATATGTGATTAGGTCAGCCTTTCGCTAGATCTAAATTCTGGGTACACATTAGAATCACCCGGGGAGATTAATATAATTTTAATTTCTGATAATTATGAATTAACTGCTACTAAACTTAGCTTCTTGGCAATTACAATTATAAAGTCTAATCAGCCAAAAAAAAAAAAAAATGTTTAGAAGCACTTTACTGTGAGCAGAGTAGGAAGGAAATATAAAGAATAGAAAGCAAAATATTTAAGTTGTATTGTCCATGAACATATGCCTAATTTTGAAGGCCTAGCCATGGAAAATAAAGTTCAGAAGAATTCGAGTTAATTCTTAGTTAATTCATACTGAAGGCCAGATCTCTCATACTGGCTTAAAACTGAACAGGAAGATCCTGATGATAAGCAATCCCCAGTGGGGGAAGCCCTAAACTGCAAGGTCGAATCTCCCCAAATTCTTGACTAATTACTATCAAGGTTTAGGGAGGAAAATCCAGTAATTCATGGAGATCAAATGCTGGAAAGCTAAAACCCAAACAAAAATTACAGGAGATGAAAAGACAGAATTCAGAGTTTTAAGTCTCACTGTAATTGCCTGACAGGTTCTTCCTGACCACTACACAAACAACATCAAGTCACTGAGTTCATGGCATTGCAATAAAGAAAGAGCTCAAGGGACAAGAGTCTGACCCATGTGGGAGAACTGAAGTTATTATTCAAATCAGCCTCCTAGAAAGCTAGGATGTTAGTGATTTCAAGGATAATCTGGTGGGCAGGTAGCTGGGGAATGGGTGCTGTTGATTTGTTGAGGATGCCATTACAGGGGTGTGGAAATTGGTACTTCTGTGCTGAGTTCAGCTCTGGGTGAAGGGCCACAGGACTGGCTGAATCATGAGTTGTGGATCCCAGTGAGGTCAGTTTGGAAAACATCTCAATGTTCTGCAATAGCAACGTTACCTACAGGAATTCCTGAGGAAGTTACAAATCTTGTAATCTCTGGAACAATGGCTGGTTATCATTTAACTAAGCCTATATGTTAGCAGAATTCAAGAGCCTCTTATAATTGTATCCTTGTGGGCTTTCACTAGTTTTACAAAGGCAGTTTAGTTTTGAGAAACCAAATTTCTCCCAGTGTTAGTTTGGCCGACACCCAGGAATGAGCAAGGCCAGCATGGAGGTTAGAAGCAAGGTGGAATTAACTATTTCAGATTTCCCTTACTGTCATAATTTTGCAAAGGTGGTTTCATCATCAGTTTAGATAGGGTTTATAACATCTTTTACTATATTCCAGACTGTCTATCAAAATGAAAGAAGAGCCTCAATTTAGGACAAAAGAACAAAACCCAGGATTATTAGCCACAAATAATTTCTAAAATAAAATTAATGATTAATTTTATTATAGAAATTAATAAATGCATAACAGGTTAAATAAATAAATAAATAGAAACTTCCTAAAAGACTTAAACCCAAGCCTTTACAACAGGACCCATCTGTCAAATTGGCCCTGCTGCTGGATTTTCTGCAGTCCACAAAATAAGAACATGTTTTACACTGTTAAGTCAATAAAAAATAAAGGATAATAATATTCCATGACATATAAAAATTATATAAAATTAAAACTCCAGTCTCCAAAAATGAGAAGTATAACATAGTTGCAACAAATTGTAAATCTACAAAGGATAACTGTTGATTTTCTTGATTGTTATGAAGAAAGTTTGCTGATCCTTGCTTTATAGGATTGCCCTGCTATCTTTTGTGAAAGAATTCTTTGCCCTCTGCCTTCCTGTTGTGTTGTGTTTTTGCGGAAAGCACACTCAGGAGATTTTAGAGTGGGAAGAGAAGAGAAGCGCAGATATATATTCCTGCACCTCTGTTTTACCTATAATTCTGACAATGGCTGTCTTTTTCTTTTTTTAACAGCCAGAGTTTTTATAGTGGTCTGTGGCCCTAGGATTCACTGGATGCCATAAGCTCTAGTCTAACCCCCTTTGCCCTTCAAAATTCAATACGTATTTTCTTGAATTTAAGTAATATCACATATGACTCTTTGCTACTGTTAATGGTCCCTGAGAATTTAACGATCCCTGTTAGTTTTTTTCTCTCGCTCTCTTTCTTACTTTTTGAGACAGGATCTCCCTCTGTCGCCCTGGCTGGAAGTGCAGTGATGCTATCTTGGCTCACTGTAACCCTTCCAGGCTGAAGTCGTACTCCCACCACCTGGGATAGATGGGACCACAGGCAGGCACCACTATGTGCAGCTGATTCTTGTATTTTTTGAAAAGATGGGGCTTTGCCATGATCCCCAGGCTAATCTCAAACTTCTGAGCTCAAGCTTACTACCTACCCACCTCAGCAACCCAGTGTTATGGGATTACAGGCATTCACCACCATGTTTGGCCCCTATTGATTTTGTTAAGGTGCTCCAGATCCTTATAAATATTGTAGTTCCTTCCTCCAATTATCTTCTATTAACCTCTTTTAATTGTATCATCTCTTTCCTGCTAGACCTCTGACTAACACACAACTCCATTCAGAGGGTCTTCTTGTAATGTCAGCTGGAATCAATCTGTTAATGTTAAATTGTGTGTGTGTGTGTGTGTGTGTGTGTGTGTGTGTGTATCAAACTCGGTATTTGGTACTTAGTTTGTAATATTTAGATATAAGGGTTAAGTTGGGCCTTTAAAAGGAGTAGGAAGTATTCTTCCTTTTTTTAATGTTGTGAGGCAATTTAGTTATCCTGGGAACTATGTGCTATGTTAAACCTTGAAGATAATGACTTGTGGAAATATGTGGTCCTGGGATATTGAACAAGATGGTTTAATGTTCCTCTCAGCTTGACTAAACTTTAGATTAGTCGTCTTCTTGACCTTTGCCCTCAACTTCCCTTTTGATAGAGCATTTACTTTAGAAAATTTGTAATTGTGAATTCTTACCATGTCCCCTGGAGATGTAAATCTTTTAAAATCCTCTTGACAGTTTTAAAGCCCAGGAATGTCTTTCTCAAGGGTCTGGGGGCTATTTCTTTAAAGTGCAATCATCAATAAAGATACCACCCCTATCTCCCAGCCTCTGTGAGAAGGTGGGAACCTAACTTCTCTAGGAGGCTAATTCAAGTTACAAAACTACCTCCCATAAAGAAGACCTGGAGAAAGTTTACCTTTCTTTGTGGTAAAGTCAATTAGCAAACACAGATCTCCTCAAAAAAAATTGTTTTTTTTAGCAGAATTGAGTTCAGATTGCATTCTATTTTTTTTTCCATACTGCAGTAGCTTTTAGATAAAGTCTATATTTAACTTTGGCTGGTGAAATTTTTGCATTGAAAGTTTTTTCCTCCTCTTTAGACCAGTTATTAGTTTATGTTTTTTCAGGAATCACCTCTTACATTTCTTATAACTATATTGCCCAACTGTTTTTCATTTTAACATTTCTGCTTTTATATTTATACGTTATCATTCTGATTTTCTTGGTACTTTTTGTTATTTTTTTATATCAAGCTGAATGTATCTTTTACTATTTCATCTATGGATGATTACTGAAGGGCTTTAGGTGGCTAATTTTCCTCTCAGTAAAATTATCATTCTATCTTAGAATTTTACACATGTACAAATAATTATTTGGCAATTTAATTTTTATTATCTCATGTATGCCACAATTATTTATAGAATAAATGAAAAAATTTTTACATCCCTAAGTTAATTTTTATTTCTACATTTGCAGCTCTTTACAGTGCTAAATATGGTGTGACCAGAGAATAATTCACTACAGTTTCTATTTCTTGGAATTTTATAATTTTTCTTATTCAACATGTTATTAAACACTATGTTTTTTATAGATATAATAAGATATATAGAAAGTTTGTAGTGTTTAAATACATTTATTCATGTTTTTCAATGTTTTAGACATAATTTCATTAATTGAGTTACATATATACTATAGCCTGATTTACTATTATTATTATTATTATTGCTATTTTGAATATCAATAATCAGGGATAAATGTTAATAAATTGCATTGTTATGTTGTTTCTATCAATTTGTCTTTTATTCTTGAACTAATAGTAGGATATTGGCTGCACACAGATTTCTGAACACTATGAATTAACTGCCTAATGTAATAATTGTTGCAATGAATTAACTTTTTTCTTTTAGTTTTATTTAATTATGTTATTATTATAATTATTAACTTTTCTCTGTTGTCTACTTGGGCACTTATCATGCTTTCCCTTTCAATCTTTTTGAGTGACACTGCTTGGGTTTGCCTTTGAGGATCATATAGAGTTGTACTTTTATGACTAAATTTCTGACTTTTTTATGCTTACATTTATTTCATTTATGTTTATTATTTATAAGACGTTTTTCTCCCTTGTGCAACCAATTCTCAGTAATATGGCAGTTTTTTAACTTGTTTACACTCTAGTTTGTTTACTTCAAACAGTATCCTTAACTGCATAAAATACATTAAATGAGGGGGGCAAAAGATCATACTTACCCTGTGATTATCTCCCATAGAGCTGAAGAAATGGGTGGAATTATCTTTCTTTTTCTTTTTATCTCCATTGTTCCTATTACCCTTAGTTTTCCTCTATTTGAGAGCTACATTTGTATCACTGAAATCTTATTTTTCAAATCACTACTTTCTCTCAAAGATTATCAACTTTATTTCTAATATTTTATAACTATGTATATTTGAATACATATCATACAATAATTTGCATTGTTCAACTTTACTGGCATCTAGTATTATTAAATATTATTTGTTATTAGGCTTTGCATGGGTGTGTTTGTGTGTGTCTGTGTGTGTGTTTGCACGTATTTTTAATTATGTGATAAGCTCAATGGGAATACCAGCCATGTTCCTCATTTATTCTTCAAATCTCCCACAATGCCTAGCACACTGCTTCTCTATGTGGGTATTCAGCAAGATTTTTAATTTTACTATTGAATCTAAAAGCTTGAGGGAAATATGCTAGGCAGAAAGAAATCCTTAGGAGCTCTCATCAGCCAACACTAACATTTTTCATCTCTTTTATCCTTTTCTGAAAACAAAGCAAAGTTTCATGTTATTAAAAACTATTGGTAACTTCAAAAACTATGCCATTTTATTTACCAAAGGAAATAGTAAGATGATCAGCAATTGGTATTAGACATTCACCTGCCCTGATTCTGAAAACAAAAAATTACAATAATTTTCTGTTTGATGTATAAGAGATCCTAAAGATTTAACTTAGTACAAGATATTAATTGGGGATACTCCATTAACACATTCTTTTCTCACTGCTCAGTACTATCCTCCATATGTGGTAATAAATGTGCTCACAAAGTAATGGGAAAGAGATATTTTTAAGACAGGTTTATTTAAAACACTTTGGAGAATATTCATAGTTTCTAATTACTGACTAAATGTACTGCTTCTATTGTCTTCATTATAAATATTGTTACATACTCTATAAACCAACTCATACAATCAAACTAAATGGAAAGAAGCATAAAGACTAAAAATTTTTCACTGGTAGTTACAAGTCCCGCAAATGTTCCTGCCCAATTCTGCCACCCTGTCATTTCCTGACCAACAGCTGCTATATCACAATTTCATTGTTCTGTGCCTATGATTAACCTAGCTTGTTTCCCCATACCTTCCAGAGATACTGACCTATGATTAACCCAACCTGTTTCCCCATACCTTCCAGAGATTTGAATAGTTAATAATTCTTGAAATAAGGGTTTGACAGATCTTGCTCAATTAAAGACAATCTTTTAAGCTACTTGTCCCTCTCTTCAAGACTTAAGTTGTTCTTACTTGCACTGTACGATCTTGAACTAATTGTTTTGTTTGGATTTTTTCCTTCTTAAACCTTTTGATAGTATCATTCATGTCTGAACCAGGCTTCCCCCTGCCTACCCCAGAAAGCTTCAATGAGGATAAAGCATGCTGAAGACCATTTGCTATCTCCCATTGTCAGGATGTTCATAGTCAGCCCTTTTGTGTCAGAGGGATGCTGGAGTCTTTATCATGGTTACTAATATTATTATTACTATCCTTGGTTGAGATATCACCACTTCATGTTATTATTGCTATGAGTTTTTTATGAGTTAGATAAGAGTGAAGAATTGGTTTTTATAATTTGGAACCTATAATTATATTGTTTTTCAACTACCAAAGTGGGCCATCATTTCATAAACTTCCTACCAAGACAGTTTTGATCTGCTTAATTGCATGGAGGCTAATAGCACAAAATATTTGAATTATTTAAAAGATCTCAATAAGGGGAATCTAGATTACAATAGCCTGGTTTAGAAATTTTGGGTGTAGGATTTTTACTTTAGAGGCACCTTAGCACAAAGAGAAACAAATAATCTAGTTTCATTTGTCTAAAAGAAAGAACACTTAAGAGAAAGTTTACTTCATGTAAGTCAGCTACAATAGTTCTGTGTGTGTGTGTGTGTGTGTGTGTGTGTGTGTGTCTGTGTGAGTGAGTGTAAAAATAAGTTTCCGGTATCTATTTTATTCTCTCATTTATGCAAAGGGAAAATAAATATCTTGACAATTGTAATTTCATGTTTGAAGCTGGATCCCTCAAACTTCTCCTTTTCATTATTTTGCTCTCATTTTATCCCCTCTGTGGAGAAATTTTGGAGACTAATTAATCATAAAAATTGTTGGCATGTATGCCTCCTAAAAATATGTAGTCCAGATAGACATAAATGGCCTCCTAAAAATTGATAAAAAATTAAGTTGAATTTATTTTGCTTTAAAATATGTGGGCTATGTGTAAAAACCTGCAGCTAGGAAAACTTATTGGCTAATGGACTGACTTACTAAGAGAGAAAAGAAGATATCTGTTTCTACAAAATAAAAAAGGAAGTTTAAATATAATTTAAGGATTCTTTGTAATTCAGCTTTTAAACACATGGACTTAAAATTTTATTAAAGATAAGTGCATATAATATTTCCAATAAGTAGGTGAATAACATGATTAAGAAATGCATACAACTTCTTCTATATTTTCTATGTGAATTACTACCAATAAAATTCTAGTTTATATGATCATGTTAAACATTTCATGAGGTAAACTTTTCAAATTGTCCAGCTCTTGGTTTATGAGTTAAAGAGGCCATCACTGTTCCTGCAATAGTTTAGAATTTCAAATATATTAAATGGTGTTTGAAGAAATTAATTTGTAATAAGAATACACCTTTTAAAATGTTTAATCTCAAAAATTCAAATAATATTATGAATAATAACGGATTAATGTGTTGACTTTAATTATAATACCCAAATTCTTAATTAAATTTAAGACCTTAGACTAATATTAAGTTGTGTTAATAATACTAACCTAATATTAAGACTTGTACTAATATTAAATTGTGTTAATAAATTATTTTGGGTTATTTGGATAATTTCAAATAAGAAAAAAATAGAAAGTTTAGCCACTAAACATAGTTTCCATTTTTTCTATACATAATAGAATGTTAAAATATCTTTGCATATGTGTCATATTTTTGCTATGAGAATATTTGAAGAATATGCAAAATATTTTCTCATAAAAATAGTTTATGAATTACTTATTATTTGTTTCTGTGTCTGAGAAGAAAGAGTAGCTCATGGTGGTCAGGCTGATTTGGGGAAGAAGGAGAGCTAGCCGAGAATGAAGAAGGAGTTTAGCTGCAGGTCTGACATCATCAGGAATGGGTCCAAGTGTAGGTGTAATGTCATCATTAGAGATGAATCCAGCTATGAGACTGGAGTCATCTGAGAGTCGCTTGGCTGTTACAGAGTTAGTTGAGTGCAAGGTAATGAACCTCACTTGGTTTGTAATCCTCAGGCCAAACTTAGGATCTTCAGGCATAAAACACTGTTGATCAGGGAGTCACAGAAATGTATGAATGTAGTTGAGTAAGGAGAGGTAAAACATGAAAGAAAAGAGGTTTTTATGTTGGCATCATATTGGGTATACAGTAATCTCCCAAAGAGCCTGCTGCATACATTCACTCCATGAGACTAAATAATGGTCTGGCATGTATTGTGAAAAGTCAGGTCTGGGCCTAAGGGCATTAATTCAAGAAGCTCAATGAGGGGCATGTAGTAAATATACAGGAGGCCTCCAGTGTGGTGTGAATCACTGTGCATTTAGAATTTCCAGTAGAGACTGCTTTGAACACTGCAGAAAAATTTCTCAGGAAAGTGGGAATAAGATTACAGTGTCATTTAGTGGTTGGCTATGGCAGTTGTATTGAAGAGCCCAAGTAAATGTGAGCAGCAGCTAGGCCAAAATGTAATGTATTAGCTGCCCTAGATCTTGAAGTATGACTTCTACTTCCTGAATGAAATCATTCTTAAACATTATTAATTAAATTTTCATTATAGCTAGGAAAAATATTGAAAAACGTGCAGCTTAGGCAAATTGTCATTATCAGGGTGCCAGATAGCTTTGCCAGATATCTAGAGGGGCATATAACAGTGCGTGGATCGTAACTTACAATTAATTTTTGAATGGCTTCCATCCCAATCTGGCTGGTAGCAAAACCAAAATGAGATAAAAGGGGAGATAATGCCTAGTTCAATGTGATATTAAAAAAATCAAAGCATCACTATGGAGGGTAAAAAAGTCAATTGAAGAATTTCAGGTACATTTGACATGGATTACAGGTCCCTAAAGGTTAGATACTTAGTATACTGAGAGCTACTATGAGGAGCAATAACCATTTAGAAGATCCTTTTATTTTGTAAACAAGTTTTGTTAAAGCAAGCCATTGGCCTGCAGCCTGAGGCTGATAGGTTAGGTCTTTAGAGTCCAGTGTTTTAAATATTTTTTCTTTTTTAAAAATTATATTTTAAGTTCTGGGGTACATGTACAGAACTTGCAGGATTGTTGCGTGCCATGGTAGTTTGCTGCCTCCATCCCCCAGTCACCCACATCAGGCATTTCTCCCAATATTATCCCTCCCCAACCTCCTGCCGTGGTGGAGGAAACACACATGCCATGGTGATTTGGTGGAGGAAACACACATGCCATGGTGGAGTAAACATACATGCCATGGTGGTTTGCTGCCTCCATCCCCCAGTCACTTACATCAGGCATTTCTCTCAATGTTATCCCTCCCCAAACCCCCCAACCCTGCTATACCTCCCCTAGCCCCCCAACCACCAACAGACCCCAGTGTGTGATGTTCCCCTCCCTGTGTCTATGCATTTTCACTGTTCAACACCCACCTATGAGTGAGAACATGCAGTGTTTGTTTTTCTCTTCTTGTGTCAGTTTGCTGAGAATAATGGTGTTTTATATTTTGAGAAGTAAAGTAAGAACTTTGGTCAATGTCAATAGTGCCTGCAACTCCAAAGACAACGAGAAGTGTTTTAGCAAGTCTTTGGTAGTTTCAGTGGTGGCATGTCTGGTGGGTGGGATGCGAAAAAATATAGGAATCCACCCTGATCAAGCCACAATAAGTGGCACTGATTATGGAGGTCAGTGGCCTGATACATCTATTGGTGAGTGACTATAGGGGCAGGATCCCTGTGGGATGGCACCCCAGAGATCATATTAACAATGACCCATCTTTGTCATGAGCTTATCTCAATTTTGGCAATGGCAGAGGAGGGGTGAAGCCCTTTCTATTTAGTCCATGCCTCAAGGGGAGAGAATCTTTTATGATTTGATATTTCATGAGTCCCTTGGAACAAAAAGTAGGGTAACATAATCTGAAGTATTATCTGGGGAAGTTTTGACCCGGGTCTCTGAAATTTATGCTAATCTATCAGCTTGTACATTACATTGGGTCTCAGCCATATGAGACTTGGGGTGGGTAAAGATTTGTATCATCTTAATTTGTATCTTTGATATGTGAGAGGCAATAAATTCTCAAAGTTCTTTACCTGAAATGGTTTGTTGCAATTGTTGTAGTTTAAAGATCTAAACATAAAACCTAATGCTATAAAAATCCTAGAAGAAAACCTAGGCCAAACCATTCAGGACATAAGCATAGGCAAGGACTTTATGACTAAAATACCAAAAGCAATGGCAACAAAAGCCTAATAGACTAATGGGATCTAATCAAACTTAAGATTTCTGCACAGCAAAAGAATCATCAGAGTGAACTGGCAACCAACAGAAAGGGCAAAAAACTTTGCAATCTACCCATCTGACAAAGGCCTAATATCCAGAATCTACAAAGAACTAAAGCAGATCTACCAGAAAA